>NW_016948054.1:0-655 GCF_001483705.2 Eufriesea mexicana
TAACGTAACCTAACCAAACATAACCTAGCCTAGCCTAACCTAACCTAACCAAACCCAACCCAAACCAACCCACCGCAACCTAACCTTACCTAACCTATCGTAACATAACCCGACATAATCAAACCTAAGCCCACCTGACGTAACCCGATCTAACCTAACCGAACCCAACCAAACCCGAGCGAACCTAACATAACCTAACCTATCCGAACCTAACCCAACGTAACCTAAACTATCCCATCCGAAAATAAGCTGACGTGACCTGACCAGATCGAACCTAACCTAACCTAACCTAACCAAACTTGACCTGGCCTAACTGGGCGGGACATGACCTCACTTAACCTAACCTAACCTAACGTAACCGAACATAACCCAAGCTAAACTGAGCTGCCTAACATCGAACATAACCCAAGCTAAACTGACCTGCCTAACCGGGCGTAACATGTCCTCACCTAACCTAACCTAACCTAACCTAACCTAACCTAACCTAGCCTCTCCAAATCTAACCTAACCTAGCCCAACCCAAACCAAACCAACCCAACCCAACGTAACCCAACCTAACCTAACCTAACCAAGCCTAACAGAACACAAACTAACCTAACCTAACCTAACCTAACCTAACCTAACCTAACCTAACACAACCCAACCTAACCTAACC
>NW_016948054.1:671-1015 GCF_001483705.2 Eufriesea mexicana
AACCAAGCTTAACCTAACCCAAACTAACTAACTCAACCTAACCTAACCTAACCTAATGTAACCTAACCTAGACCAACCCAAACCAAGCCTACCCAACCCAACGTAACCTAACCTAACCTAACCTAACCTAACCTATCCCGACCTATCCAAACTTAACATAGCAAGGCCTAACCTAACACAAACTAACCTAACCCATCCACACCCAACGTAACCTAACCTTACCTAACTTCACCTAACCTCACTTAACCTAACCAAACATCACCTAATCTATCCTAACTTATCCTAACCCAAACCAACCTAACCCAAACCAAACAACCCCAACGTAACCTAACCTAACCTAACCT
>NW_016948055.1:0-1411 GCF_001483705.2 Eufriesea mexicana
CAGTATAGTAGAGCACAGTAGAACGCTGGAATCCATCAAATAACAGTGTATATCACGAAAGTCGGGCCTATCGTGTCCTAGCCTAACGAAATGCAACTCAACCAAATGTAACATAACTAAACCTAACGTGCCGATGTCGTAATTGCTGGACTACCCAGAGACAATCAGAGCATATTTGTGCAATGCAGGGCGCTGAAATCCACAGTATAGCAGTGAATAGCACAAAAGTCTGAGCTATCCTCTCCTAGCGCAACCAATTGTAACATACCCGATTGCAACGATACTCATCATGACGGGCAGCCACCTCAATTGCTGTCTCCGTAGAGCCAAGCAGAATTGGCTAGAGCACAGTAGAGCGTGGAAATCGAACGCCTCGCTGTGAATAGCACAAAAGACGAAGATATCCTGTCCAAACCTAGCCCAACCGGAACTAACCATATGTAATGTAACTCAAACTAACGTGCCGCGATCACTATTGCGGGCGTCCCCAGAGACAAGCGGTGTATGGAGGACAAGCGGTGTATGGCAGAGCACAGCAGGGCACAGAAGTCCATAGTATACCAGCGATGAGCACAAAAGTTAAAGCTACCATGACATAAACCAGACTAACCAAACCTAACCGGACGTAACCTAACTCACCCTAACTAGGCGAGGCCGCCTTTGCTGGCATTACAGAGCCAAGCAGAGCATATTATAGCACAGTAGAGCGCAGAAATCCACCGAATAGCAGTGTATAGGACAAAAGTCAGATCCACCTTGTCCTAACCTGACAAATGGTGACCTAACTCAACCTACCGCGCCGAGACCACTATTGCTGGCCTCCGCTGAGGCAGGCAGAAAAGGTTAGGGCACAGTAGAGTGTAGAAACCGACCGCATTGCAGTCAATGGCTCAAAAGTCGAAGAAGCCCTGTCCAAACCTATCGTAACCTAATCTAACCAGACGATATATCTCTCTCTAACGTGACGCGCACCTGTATTGCTGGCCTCCACAAAGCAAAGCAGGGCATATTGCATATAAGTAAAGCGCAGAATTCCGCCGAATATCAGAGTACAGCCCAGGACTCAAAGATGTCCTAGCCTGAACTGTCCAAGCGTGACATAAACGAACGTACCATAAACCAACCTAACCGCCCTACATTAGTACTGCTGTCCTTCCCAGAGCCAAGCAGAATAGACTAGAAGACAGTAGAGCGCTGAAATATGCGGCGTTGCAGTGCAAGGCACAATAGCCAATGGTACCCTGACCCAAACTGATTTAACCTAACCCATTCGTACGTTGCCTAATTCAAAGTAACTTGCCGAGAAAATTATTGTTCCCTTTCCCATAGACCAGCTGAACATATGAGTTCACAGTTGAGCGCAAAGTCCGCAGAATAACAGTCTGTACCAAGAACGTCGAAGCTATTCAAA
>NW_016948056.1:0-834 GCF_001483705.2 Eufriesea mexicana
TTCAATTTTATTGATATTTTCGTCTAATATCGTGGTGAGCTAACTTTCTTGAATAAATAAGGATTATAGGTGTATTTGGCGTGCTATAGCCATTGCGTTGATATAGGATGTGTTTGGAAAATTCAAATTTATTGACATTTTCGACTAACATCGCGGTGAGCTAACTTTCTTGCATATATAAGGAGGAAAGATGCAATTCACGTGCTATAGCCGTCGCAACGCTATAGAAACAGGAAGAATATGACTGGAAAATTCAATTTTATTGACATTTTCGACGAACATTTGGTGAGTTTACTTGCTTGCATTTATAAGGAGGAAATATACTGTTGGCGTGCTATAGGCATTGCAATGCTGTAGAATCTGGAAGGAAAATTCCATTATATTGTCATTTTAGACTAATATCGTGGTGAGCTAACTTCCTTGCATAAGTAAGAAGGAAATATGCTGTTGTCGTGCTATAGGCATTACAATGCAACAGAATCTTGCTGGAAAAAAAATATTGATGAAATTTTGGACTAATATCGTGGTGAGCCAACTTCCTTTCGAAAGTAAGGAGCAAAGATTCTTTTTGAGTGCTATAGCCAATGCAGTGATATAGATTGTGGCTGGACAGTACAATTTTATGACATTTTCGACTACTATCGTGGTGAGCAAACTATCTTACACAAATAAGGCGGAATGATTCTATTGGCGTGCTATAGTCCTTGCAATGCTGTGGACTCTGGCTGGAAAGTTCAATTTTGTTGACATTTCCGACTAATATCGTGGTGGTTTAACTACCTTGCGTAAGTAAGGAGGAAAGATGCTTTTTGAATGCTAATACCATTGCAATGC
>NW_016948057.1:0-714 GCF_001483705.2 Eufriesea mexicana
TGTGTAGCTGAAAAATGAAAGCTTTCTAAACATTACCCATGCTAACGTAAACTAACCATACGTTACATAACTCGAGCTAACACACCGCCGCAACAATTACTGACCACCTCAGAGGAAAGGAGGACATATTAGTGCAGAGTGGGGCGGAGAAATCCACCGAAAAGTGCGTGTGCTACAAAATGCAATGGCACAGGATCCCAACGCAACCAACGTAAAGATGCCAAACGTAACCAAGCTTAACCTAACCTGCCACCACCAACATTACTGGCATCCCCAGAGCCAGGCAGAACATATTAGAGGAGAGTAGGGTGCAGAAATCCATAAAATTGCAGTGTGCAGCAGAAAGGACTAAGTGGCCTATCCCAACCTAGCTGAGCGTAACATAACCATACGTAACGTAACTAAACCTAACATGACCAGGCAGCAATTGCTGACCTACACAGAAGCAAGTAAAGTGCGCTGGAGCACTGCAGATCGCAAATATCCCCCGCATTGAAGTTAATAGCACAAAATGGAAGATATACTAACATAACCTGACCCAGCCAAACCTAACCGAACGTAGCGTAACTCAACGGAGCGTGCCACAAACGCTGCGGGCGGACAACACAGAGCCATGCAGAATACAGCAGAGCACCGTCAATCACAAGAACTCGCCGTACAATAGTGTGTAGCACGAAAGTCGGCGCCACCGTAACCAAACATAGCGTAACATAA
>NW_016948058.1:0-548 GCF_001483705.2 Eufriesea mexicana
AGGTGGATGGACGGAAGAATGAGTGAATGGATGCATGGATGAACGGATGCGTGGATGGGTGGACGGTTGTACGGGTGAATGGATGGATGGAAGGATGTATGGATCTATGGATGTATGGATGGGTGGATGTTTGGATGGATGGATGTATGGAAGTATGGATATATGTATGGATGTATGTATGGATGGATGGCTGTATGGATGGTTGGAAGTGTGGATGGACTGACGAACGGATGGACGAATGCACGGATGTATGGATGTATGGCTGTAAGGTTGGACGGATTTGTGGATGTATGGACGTGTGAATGTATTGATGTATGAACGTATGGATGTACGGATGTATTTATGTATGGATGTATTTATGTATGTATGTATGGATGGATAGAAATCGATGCATGTATGGATGGGTGCCTGCATTTATGGGTGTATGTATGGACCGATCGACGTATGGATGGGTGGGTGTATGGATGGATGGATGTATGGAAGGGTGGATGTACGTATGAATGGATGTATGAAAGGGCGTATGTGTGGATGCATGTATGGAAGGATGT
>NW_016948059.1:0-250 GCF_001483705.2 Eufriesea mexicana
ATATCGTGGTGAGGTGACTTTCTTGCATAAATAAGGGGGAATGATTCTATTGGCCAGCCATGGCCATTGCAATTCTATAGTATCTGGATGGAAATTTCAATTTTATTGTCATTTTCGACTAATATTGTGGTGGGCTGACATTCATGCATAAATAAGGAGGAAAGATTCTATTGATACGCTGTAGCTTTTGCAGTGCTATACAATCAGGCTCCAAAATTCAATTTTATTAACATCTTCGACAAATATCGTC
>NW_016948060.1:0-745 GCF_001483705.2 Eufriesea mexicana
TTCTTCCATACATCCATACATACATCCATACATCCATAGAAAAACCCATACACTCACCCATGCAAACATGCATAGACACATCCGCACATACAGCCATACGTACAGCAATAGATCCAACCACACATACATCCGTACATTCGCCCTTCCATACACGCACCCATACATCCATCCATCCATCCACTCATCCATATATCCATCTAAGCTTACATCCATCCATCAATAGATCCTTACATATATACATAAATACATACATACATACATACGTTTATCCTTCCATCCATACCCCTATCCATACATACATCCATCTATCGACACAGCCATCCGCCCATACATCCATCCATCCATACAACCATCCTTCCATCCATCCATCCACCCATACATCCACCCGTCCATACATCGATCGATCCATACATCCATCCATCCATACTTCAACCCAATTATCCATCCATCCATCCAGACATTCATACATACATCAATACATACATCCATACATACATCCATACTTACATCCATACTAACGCCCATACATACATTAATGCATACATCCATACATTCATCCATACAAACAATCATACATACACCCATGCAAACATCCATACATTCAGCCATACAAACGTCCATACATGCGCCCGGTCTTCTGTCCACCCACACATCCGTTCATGCACCCACAAATCCATACATACATGCATCCGTACAACCATACCTTCGTACATCCATACATCGATACATGCATACTTCCATACAT
>NW_016948061.1:0-473 GCF_001483705.2 Eufriesea mexicana
AGCAGAGTACAGTAGAGTAATATAGAGCGCAGCAATTCTCCGAATAGCGGTGTATAGCACAAAAGTCGGAGCTCCCCTATACTAACCTAACTAATCGTGACATTACCAAGCGTTGCATAAAATATCTTATCGTGTCATGACCACTACTGCTGGCTTCCCCAGAGTCGAGCAGGATATAGTAGAGCGCAGTAGAGCGCAGAAAGCAAGCAAATAGCAGAGTACCTCACAGAAGTAAAAGATATCCTGACCTAATCAGACAAACCTAACCTAAGCAAACGTGATATGACTCAAACTAAGGTGCAGTGGCCAGCATATGCTAGCCTCCTCAGAGCCGGGTAGATCATAAGAGGGGGAACTAGAGCGCACGAATACACAAGAATGCAGTGCGCAGCACAAAAGTCGAAGCGACACTAGCCTAACTGAACGTAACCTAACAAAACCAAACATAATCTAACTCTACACAACGTGCCACG
>NW_016948062.1:0-785 GCF_001483705.2 Eufriesea mexicana
AAATCAATTTTATTGACATTTTCGACTAATATCGTGGTGAGCTACCCTTCTTCATAAATAAGGGGCAAGGAACCATTTGGAGTGCTATAGCCATTGCAGTGCTGCAGAATCTGCCTGGAAAATTCAATTTTATTGACATCTTCGACTAATATCCTGGTGAGATAACTTTCTCGCATAAATAAGGAGGGAAGACTCTATTGGCGCGGTATAGGCATTGCAATGCTATAGAATTTTCCTGGGAAATTCAATTTTATTGACATTTTTGGCTAATAACGTGGAGAGCTAACTTTCTTGCATAAATAAGGAGGAAAGTTTCTATTGGCGTGCTATAGCCATAGCAACGCTCTGGTATCTGACTGGAAAATTCAATTTTGTTGACAGTTACGACTAATATCGTGGTGAGCTATCTTTTTTGCATAAATAAGGAGGGTAGATTATATTGGCGTGCCATAGCCATAGCAATTGCAATGCTATAGAATCTTCCGGGGAAATTCTATTTTATTGATATTTTTGGCTAATAACGTGGAGAGCTAGCTTTCTTGCATAAATAAGGAGGAAAGATTCTATTGGCGTGCTATAGCCATTGCAATGCTCTGGAATATGGCTGTTAAGTTCAATTTTACTGACATTTTCGTTTATTATCTTCGTGAGCTACCTTTCTTTCATAAATAAGGAGGAAATATCCCATTGGCGTGCTATAGCCTTTGCAATGCAATAGAATATGGCTGGAAAGTTCAATTTCATTGACATTTTCGATTAAAATCGTGGTGAGCTATCTTTCTTGC
>NW_016948063.1:0-10655 GCF_001483705.2 Eufriesea mexicana
TACTCTGCGATTCCATGGACTTCTTCGTTCTACACTCCTCAACTATGTTCTGTTTGGCTTTGAGGAGGACAGCAGTAGAGGTCTCGACGCGTTAGGAACAGTTATGTTACGTTTGATTACGTTACGCTTTGTTTGGTTAAGACAGGATAGCTCTGACTTTCGTGCTTTGCACTGCGACGCGGTGGATTCCTGCGCTCTACTGTGCTCAAGAGGACAGCAGTAGAGGTCTCGACGCGCTAGGAATAGTTATGTTACGTTTGATTACGTTACGCTTTGTTTGGTTAAGATAGGATAGCTCTGACTTTCGTGCTTTGCACTGCGACTCGGTGGATTCCAGCGCTCTACTGTGCTCTAGTGTATTCTGCTCTGCTCTTGGGAGGTCAAGAATAGCGGTCTAGGCACATTATATTGAGTTAGGTTACGTACGGTTGTGTTGTGGTTGGTTAGGCTTGGCCAGGTTAGCTATGACCCCCGTGCTGTTCACTGCGATACGGCGTATTTTTGCGCTTTACTGTGCTTAAATATGTTCAACTTGGCTATAGGGAAGACCGCAAGTGTGCACGCGGCGCCTTAGGTTGTGTTAGGTTACGTTTGGTTAGGTTAGGTTTTTTTGGATTAGGTTAGCATATATCTGACTTTCGTTATACACACTGCCATTCTGTGGATCTCAACTCTCTACTCTCCCCTAATATGCCTTTCATGGCGTTGGGGATTCCAGTAATATTTGGCTAGGCACGTTACGATGCCGGCAATAGTGGTCTCGGCACGATAGGTTGGGTTATGCTACGTTTGTTTAGTTTCCGATGGCTTGGTTTGTGCACGGATAGCTTCGTCTTTCGCGTTGTACACTGTTTTACGGGGGAACTCTGCGCTCTACTGTTCTCTACTATACTCTGCACGAATCTGGGGAGGCCAGCAATAATGTTCGCGGCACGTTATGTTAAGCTATGCTACGCTTGGTTAGGTGAGATTTTGTTGGGTTAGGTTCGGATTGCTCTGACTAGTCTGCTATACACGGCTATTCTATGGTTTTCTGCATTCCACTGTACTCTCATATGTTCTGCCTGGGTCTGGGAAGGCCAGCATTAGTGGTCTCGTCTTGCTAGACTGTGGTGTGCTACGTTTGGTTACGTTACGTTTGGCTAGGTTAGACCAGGGTAATTTTGACTTTTGTGCTACACACTGCTATTCGGAGGGCTTCTTTGCTCTATTGTGCCCTAACACTTTCTGCTTGGCTCTGGGAGGTCAGAAATAATGGTCACGGAGCGTTAGGTTGCGTTATGTTTTGCGTGGGTAGATTTGGTTATGTCGGGTTCAGTAAGGGTGGCTGCCATTTTCGTGGTATACTCTGCTATTCGGTGGGTGTCTGAGCTCTATTGCCTTCTACTATACTCTGCTTGGCCATGGGGAGGTCAAAAACTGTGGCCTCGGCAAGTTGGGTTGCGTTATGGTACGTTTCATTATGTAACGGTTGGTTAGTTTAGGATAGGCTTGCTACTACGTCTATGCCATATACGGCTATTCGGCTGATTTCTGCGCTCTGCGTTACTCTAATACACTGTGCTTGGCTCTGGGGATACAAGGAACGGCGGCCTCGTCACGCTAGGTTGAGTTATGTTACGTTTGGTTACTTTACGATTCGTTTGGTAAGGGTGGGGTAGCTTTGACTTTTGCTCTATACATTGCTGTTCGGTGGATTTCTGTGCCGTACTGTGCTCTAACGTCACCTGCTTGGATATGCGGAGGCAGCAATAGCGGTCTCGACAAGTTTGGCTGTGTTAAGTTACGTTTGGTTACCCTCGGTTGTGCTGATCTCTGTTAGGATAGCTTTGACTGTCGTGCGACGCACTGCAATATGGTGGATTTTCACGTTCTCCTCTTCTCTAATATGTTCTCCTTGTCTCTGTGGAGGCCAGTAAAATTGGTCTCGGCACTGTAGGTTGAGTTCGGTTTCGTTTGGCTAGGTTATGTTACGTTAAGTTCGTTAAGGATGGCTTTGACCATCGTGCGATACACTGTTAATTGGTGGAATTCTGCACTCTGATGTGCTGCAGTATATTCTGCTTAGCTCTGCGGTTGCCAGCAAAAGTGGTCGCGGCACGTTATGTTGAGGTAGGCTACTCTTGATTAGGTTATGTTAGCATGGGTTAGGCTCAGTTACCTTTGACTTTTCCGCTATACAATGCGGCGAGACGGATTTCTGTGCTCTGGTTTCCTCTAGTATGTTCTGCTCGGCTCTGGGGTGACCAGTAATAGTGATCGTGTCACGCCAGATTGTGTTAGGTTACGTTTGGCCATGTCACGGTTGGATAGATTAGGTTTGCTTGGCTTTGACTTTTGCGCTGTACACCGCAGTTCGGTGGACTTCTGCGCCGCGCTGCGCTGTAGTACGCTCTGCTTGGCTCAGGGGACGCCGGCAATTGAGGTCTCGGCACGTTAGCTTGAATTAGAATACTGCTGGCTATTTCACGATTGGCTAGGTTAGGAGATTGTAGCTTTGCATTTTGTGCCATACACTGCTTTCGGTAAATTTCTGTGCTCTGCTGTGCTCTAGTATATTCTGCTTCATTCTGGGAGGAAAGCAGTTGCGTCCTCGGCGCGTTAGGTTGAGTTCGGTTACGTTCGGTTATGATCCGTTTGGTTACGTTAGGATAGTATAGCTTAAGCTATTGTGCTATACTCAGCTCTTCGGCCGACTTCTGCGCTCTGCATTGATCTGCTATGCTATGCCCGACTCCGGAGAAGCTAGTAACAGTGGTCCCTGGATGTTAGTTTGTGTTAGGCTGCGTTTGGTTAGGTCACGTTTTCTTGGGGTATGTCTCGATAGTCACGGCTTTCGTGGTATACAGTGTTATTCGGTGGAGTTCAGCGCTCTACTGTGCTCTACTGTACACTGTTCGTCTCTGAGAATGCCAGCAGTAGTGGTGGCAGCACGTAAGCATGTGTTACAGTACGTTCGGTTACGAAAGGCTAAGCTGCGTTAGGCATTGGTAGCTTCGACGTTCATGTTATATTCTGTTATTAGGTGGAATTCTTCGCAGTACAGTGCTCAAGTATGTTCTGCTTTGCTCTTCGAAGGCCAGCAATAGCCGTCTCGGCACGATAGGTTGATATATATATATAACGTTTGGTTAGGCTAGGGCAGAATAGCGTTGACTCTTATGCGATACATCGATATTCAGTGCATTTATGCGCTCTGTGTCGCTCTAATATGCTCTACTTGGCCCTGGCGATTCCAGCATTAGCATTCTTGCCGCGTTAGGCTGAGTTGGGTTACGTTAGGTTATGTTATATTTGGTTTGGTTACGACAGGATTGCTTAGACTTTTGTGCTGTACACTGCCATTCGGTGGATTTCTGCGCTTTACTGTTCTCTAATAGGCTCTGCTTGGTGCTGTGGATGGCAGTAATGGTGGTCTCGGCACGCTAGGCTCTGTTAGGATTCGTTAGGCTAGGTTGAGCAACGTCAGGTTACGTTAGGATATCATTGACTTTTGCGCTTTGCACTTCATTGCGGCGGGCTCCTGCGCACTCCTGCGCTCCAGTATATTCCGCTTTGCTCTGCGGAGGTCAGCAATAGATGTGTAGGCAGGTAGGATGTGTTTGGTTACGCTTGGCTATGTTACGTTTGGACAGGTTACGATTGGATTTCTTCGACTTTTGCGCTATACAATGCTATTCGCTGGGTATCTGCGCCCTTCGTTTCTCTACTATAGTCTGCTCGACCCTGGGGAGAACAGGAACAATGGTCCCGGCGCGTTGGGTCCTGTTATGTCACGTTCGGTGAGGTTAGGTCTGTTTGTGTTACGTTAGGATGTCTCTGACTTCCGTGCTATGCACAGCTATTCTGTGGACCTCTGGGCCCCACTCTCACACAATATGCCCTGCTAGGCAGTGGGGAGTCCGGCAATAGTTGGCGAGGCACGTTAGGTTGTCTAATGTTATGTTTTTCTATATTTTTTACTTTTTGCTATACACTTCAATTTGGTGGATTTCTGCGCCCTTCATTGCCTTGCTATAAGCTGCTCGACTATGGGGAGACCATCAATTTCGATCGTGGCGCGATAGGTTGTGTTATTTTACGTTTGGTTATGTTACGTTCTGTTACGTTTGGTTAGGATGACTTTGGCTTATGCGTTATCCACTGCTGTTCGATGGATTTCTGCGCTGTACTGTGCTCTAATATTTTATGCTTTGCTCGAGGGAGCCCAGGAATAAAGGTCTCCGCTCGATAGGTTTAGCTATTCTACGTTTGGTTAGGTTAGTCTGTGTCAGGTTAGGTTAAGGTATCTACAACTTTTGTGCTGTAAGCTCCTATTGGGTCGACATCTGTGCATCGCATGGCTCTACTAGCATCTGCTTGTCTCTGGGGTGGACAGCAATGCCAGTCGCGGCACGTTTCTTTCAGTCAATTTACGTTTGCTCATGTTAGGCTCGGTTGAGTTTGGTTGGGATAGCTTCGGCTTCTGCGCTTTGTACTGCTATTCGGCCGATATCTGCGGTCTGCGTTGCTCTACTGGCGTCCGCTTGTCTCTGGGGTGGCCAGAAACAGTGCTCCTGGCACGTTTGATTGAGTTAGGTTACGTTTGGTTCGGTTAGGATAGGTTAGCTTTGACTTCTGTGCTTTACACAGTTATTCGGTAGATTTCTGCGCTTTGCTGCGCTCTAATATGCTCTTCTTGGATCTACGAAGATCATCAATAGCGGTCGCGTCTAGTTATATTGGGATATGCTACGTTCGGTTAGGTTGGGTTACGCCAGGTTAGGTCGGGGCATCCTTGATTTTTGTGTTATACACCGACATTCGGTGGATTTCTGGGCTATAGATTGCAGTACTATACTCTGCTCGACTCTGGGGCGGCGAATAATAGCGACCGCGGCACGTTATTTTGAGTTAGGGCACGTTTGGTTAGGTTATGTTAGCTTGGAATAGGCCTGGATAGATATGATTTTTGTGTTGTACACTGCGATTCTATGGACTTCTGCGCCCTGCTGTCCTCTAGAAAGTTCTGCTCGATTCTGTGGAGGCCAGCAATAGTGGTCGGGGCACGTTAGGTTGAGTTATGTTGCGTTCGGCTACGTTACGTTCGGTTAGGTTAGTAGAGGGTAGCTATGACTTTAGTGCTATAGACTGCTATTAGGTGGATTTCTGCGCCCTACAGAGCTCTAATATTATCAGCCTGGCTCTGGGAAGGCCAGCAATAGTGGTCTCCGCACGTTACATTGTGACAGGTTATGTTGGGTTAGGTGGGGTCAGGCAAATTTTGCCAGGATAGCTTTAACTTTTGTGCTGTACGCGGCCATACAGTGGACATCTGCGAACTACTGTGCTCTAGTATGCCCTGCTTGGCTCTGTGGAGGGCAGCAACAGTGGTCTCGGCGCGTAAGGAAGTTTTATGCTATACTCGGAAATGCTTTGTTGGTATGGGTGGGGTTTGGGCAGCTTTGACTTTTCTAATATACACTGCGATTCTATGGATTCCTGCGTCCTGATGTCCACTAATTTGACCTGCTTGGCTCTGGAGACGCCAGTAATTCTGGTCGCGTCACTTTCGGTTGAGATAAGTTACGTCTTGTTACGTTAAGTTTGGCTAGGTTAGTGGAGGATAGCTTTGACTTTAGTGCTATAGTCTGCTGCTAGGCGGATTTCTGCGCCCTGCATTGCTCTAGTCCTTTCAGCTTCACTCCGGGCAGGCCAGCATTAGTGGTGTCGGTAGGTTACGTTTGGTCATGTTCCGTTCGGTTAGGTTGGATCAGGCTAAGTTTCTAGGGGAAGGTGTTAACTTCTTTGATGTACACTGCTATTCGGTGGACTTCTGCGCTCTCCTATGTTATAGTATGTCCTGCTTGGCTCTGGGGTGGGCAGAAATATCGGTCTCCGCACGTTAGGTTGTGTCAGGCTATATTCGGCTATGTTCCGCTGGTTTGGGTTAGGCTTGCGTAGCTTTGACTCTTCTGATATACACTGCGATTGTATGGACTTCAGCTTTCTACTTTTCACAAGTTTGTCCCGCTTGACTCTGAGCAGGCGAGCAACATTAGTCGCGGCACGTTAGGTTGAGTTAGGTTACATTAGGTTAGGTTAGGTTTGGTTACGTTACGAGAGGATATATTTGACTTTAGTGCAATAGACTGCTGTTAGGAGTATTTCTTCTCCCTGCTGTGACATAACATTTTCAGCTTGCCTCTGGGAATGCCAGCAGTAGTGGTCTTGGCACTTTATGTATAGTCAGGTTACGTTCGTTTAATTTGGGTTAGGCTATGATTGGTCAGGATAGCTTCAAGCCATGTGCAGTACACTGCTCTGCGGTGGATTTCTGCGCTCCACTGCGTTCTAGCTTGCCATGCCTGGCTCTGGGGAGGCCAGTTATAGTGGTCGAACACGTTAGTGTAAGCTAGGATGCGTTTGGACATGTCACGATTCTTTATGTTACGAGTGGATAGCGAGGACTTTAGTGCTATAGTCTTCTAATAGGTGGATTTCTGAGCCCTACAGTGCTCTAATGCTTACAGCTTTGCTCTGGCAAGGTCAGCAATATTGGTCTCGGCCTGTTATGATGTGTCATGTTACTTAAGGCTAGGCTGGGTCAAGCTAGGTTTGGACAGGATGTATTCATCTTTTGAGCTGTACGCGGTGCTTCTCGGTGGATTTCTACGCCCTGCTGTGCTCTAGTGTGACCTGCTTGGCTTTGGGGAGGGCAACAATACCATGCCTGGTTAATTATGTTGGTTTGGGTTAGATTTGGGTAGCTTTGACTTTTCCGATATAGACTGCGATTTTACGGATTTCTGCATTCTATTCTCCACTAGTGGTCGCGGCACGTTAGGTTGTGCTACGTTACGTCTGCATATGCTATGGTTGGATACGTTAGGAGGGGATAGCTTTGACTTTAGTGCTGTACTCCGCTAATTAGTGGATCTCTGCGCCCTGCGGTGCTCTGACATGTTCAGCTTGGCTCTGGCAAGGGTAGCAATAGTGCTCGTGACACGTTAGGTAGAGATACGTTACGATTGACTATGTTACGATTGGATAGGTTACGAGAGGGTAGCTTTGGCTTTAGAGTTATAGTCTGCTGTTTGGTGGATTTTTGCGCCCTACAGTGCTCTATCGCGTTCAGCTTAGCTCCGGGAAGGTCAGCAATAGAGCTCTCGGCACGTTACCCTGAGCCAGGTTGTGCTCGGCTAGGTTGGGCTAGGCTAACTTTGGTTGAGGTAACTTCAACTTTTGTGCCGTAGACTGCTATTCGGCGGAATTCTGAGCTGCACTGTGTTCTAGCATGCCCTGCGTGGCTCTGGGGGGGGGGGGGGGGAGCAGTAGCTGTTTTAGCACGTTCGGTTGATGTTGGCTGTGTTTGGATATGTGATGTTGGTATGCGTTAGGTTTGGGTAGTAGACACTTTTCCCATATATTATGCGATTCTATAGATTTTTGCGTTCTACTCTCCACTAACGTGTTCTGCCTTGTTCCAGGGAGGCCAGCATTAGTGGTCGCGGCTCATTGGGTTGAGTTAGGTTACGTTCGGTTTTGTTACTGTTAGCTAAGTTAGGAGTGGGTAGATTGGACTTTAGTGCTATTGACTGGTATCATGTGGATTTCTGCATTCTGCAGTGCTCTAATGTTTCCAGATTGGCTCTGGGAAGGCCAGCAGAAGTTGTCTCGGCATCTAATGTTGAGCCAGGTTACGCTTGGTTAGTTTGAGCTAGGCTAAGCTTGGTCCGGGTAGATTCAACTTTTGAGCTGTACACTGCTATTCGGTGGACTTCTGCGCTCTACTGTGCTCTAGCAGGTCCTGCGGGGCTCTGGGGAGGATATCAATAGCAGTCTCAGCGCGAAAGGCTGAGCTATGCTACGTTTGTCTATGCTCTGTTGTCCGGGTTAGGTTTGGGTAGCATTGACATTTCCGATATACACTGCGTTACTATGGATATCTGCGTTCCATTCTCAGCTAATGTGTTCCGCTTGGCTATGGAGAGGCCAGCAATATTGGTCGTAGCACGTTAGGTTCAGTTTGGCTATGTTTGGCTATGATCCGTTGGTTTGGGCTTGGTTTGGGTGGCTTGGACTTTTCTGGTATATACTGCGATTTTATGGATTCCTGCAATCTACTCTCTACTATTGTGTTCTGTTGGCTCTGCGGAGGCCAGCAATTGCGATCGCGACACGTTATGCTGGGCCAGGTTACGTTCTGTTAGGTCGGTTATGCTAAGTTTTGTAGGGATAGCTTTAACTTTTCTGCTATACACTGCTATTCGGGTGATTTCTGCGCTCTACTGTGCTGTAGTATGTCATGCTTGGCTCTGGGAAGACAAGCAATAGTGGTATCGTCACGTTATGTTGGGCCAGGTTACGTTCGGTTAGGTCGGTTAGGCTAAGTTTTGTAGGGATAGCTTTAACTTTTCTGCTGTACACTGCTATTCGGGTGATTTCTGCGCTCTACTGTACTCTAGTATGTCCTGCTTGTCTCTGGGGAGGGCAGCAGTAACGGTCTCGGCCTGTTGGGCTGTGATAGGCTATGTTCCTCTATGTTCCGTTTGTTTGGGTTAGGTGTTAATAGCTTTGTCTTTCTCGATATACACTGCTATTATATGGATCCCTGCGTTCTTCTCTCCACTAATGTGTTTTTCTTGGCGGTCGGATGGCCAGCCATAGTGGTCGCGGCACGTCATGCTTAGTAAGGTTAAGTTTGGTTATGCTACGTTTGGTTTGGCTAGGAGAGGTCAGCTTGACCTTAGCGCCATAGTCCTCTATTAAGTGGATTTATGCGCCATGCATTGCTCTAATACGTTCAGCCTCGCTCTGGGAATGCCAGCAATTGCAGTCTCGGCATGTTATGCAGGGTCCGCTTCTGTTAGGTTAGGTAGCGTGAGACTAAGTTTGGTTAGGATAGCTTCAACTTTTGTGAGGTCTCGGCATGCTATGCAGTGTCCGCTTCTGTTAGGTTAGGTAGCGTGAGACTAAGTTTGGTTAGGATAGCTTCAACTTTTGTGCTGTTCACGGCTTATAGGTGAACTTCTGTTCCCTACTGCACTCTAGTATGGCATGCTTCGTTCTGGGGTTGGCAGCAATAGCTGTCTCGGCGCTTTACTTTGAGTTAGGCTATGTTTGGTAATGTCCTGTTAGTTTGGGTTAGGAATGGGCAGCTATGACCTTTCTGATATACACTGCGATTCTATGGACTTCTGCGTTGTACTCCACACAAATGTGTTCTGCTTGGAACTGAGGAGGCCAGCAATAGTGGTCGCGCCACGATAGGTTGAGTTATGTTACGATTGGTTTGGCTAGGAGAGGGATGCTACGACTTTAGTTTTGTTTTCTGTAATTAAGTGGAGTCCTGTGTCCTACAGTGCTATAATATTTTCAACTTGGCCCTGAGAAGGTCAGCAACTGTGGCCTCGGCGCTTTATGCTGTGTCAGGTTTCGTAAGGTTAAGCTGTGTTAGACTGAGTTTTGTGCGGGCAGCTTTATCTACTGTTCTGTACACTGCTGTACGGTGGACTTCTGCGATCTACTGTGCTCTAGTATGGCCTGTTTGGTTCTGGGGATGTCTGAAATAGCTGTCTCGACGCGTTATTTTGAGTTAGGCTACGTTCGGCTATGTTCTGCTGGTTTGGGTTACGATCGGGTTACTCTGACTTTCCCGATGTTTACTGCGATTCCATGTATTTCTCCGTTTTACTCTTCACGAATTCACTGTTTGGACAGCAATAGTGTTCGCGGTACGTTTGGATGAGTTAGGTTACGTTTGGTTATGTCACTGTTGGAAAGGCTAGAAGAGGATAGCTTTGACTTTGGTGTTACAGTCTGCTGTCAGGTGGATTCCTGCTCCCTACAGTGCTCTAATATTTTCAGCCAGACTCTGGGAAGGACAACAATGGTGGTCTCGACGCGTCGCGTTGATTCACGATCCGTTCAGTTAGGTTGGATGAGACTATGTTTGGTTATGATGGCCCTAACTTTTGGGCTGTAATCTGCTTTACGGTGTATTTCGGCGCTCTACTATGCTGTAGTATGCCCAGCTTAGCTCTGACGGGGGCAGCAATAGACGTCCGGGCACGATAGGTATAGTTAGGCTATGTTTGGTTATATTCCGTTGGTTTTGGTTATGTTTGGGTAGCGTTGACTTTTCTGATATACACTCCGTTTCTACGGATATCTTCGATCTACTCTCCACTAACGTGTTCTGCTTGGCTCTGGGGATGCCAGCAATAGTACTCGCGGCACGTTATTTTGAGTTAGGTTACGTTTGGTTATGTTACGATTGGTTTTGTTAGGAGAGGGTAACTTTGGCCTTAGCGCTATAGTCTGCTATTAGGTGGATTCCTGCGCACTACAGCGCTCTAATACTTTCAGATTGTCTCTGGGATGAACAGTAATAGTGGTCTCAGCGCGTTACGTTCAGTCGCGTTACGCCAGGTTTGGTTGGATTAGGCTAAGTTTGGTTAGGATTGCTTTAACTCCTGTGCTGTTCACTGCCGTTCGGTAGATTTCTGCGCCCTTCTGTGCTCTAGTACGTCCAGCTTGGCTCTGGGGACGGCAGCAATTGCCGTCTCGGGGCGTTAGGTTTAGTCGTGCTATGTTCGATTGTGTTCTGTTAGTTTGGGCTATGTTTGGGTATCTTTGACAATTCTGATGTACACTGCGACTTTACGGACTTC
>NW_016948064.1:0-2323 GCF_001483705.2 Eufriesea mexicana
GCGCAAAGGTCAAAGGTACCCTGTACTAATCTAACCAATCGTATCACCACCAAACGTAACCAACATCAATAAAACGTGCAGCTATCACTACTGCTGGCCTCCCCAGAGCCGGGCAGATCATATTAGAGGAGAGCAGGGTGCAGATGTCCATAGAATCGCATCGTACAGCTGAAAAGTCAAAGGTAACCAAACCAAATCCAAACCAACATAACCAAACCTAACATAGCAAGGCACAACGTAATGTGTCGCGACCACCATTGCTGGCTTCCATAGGGTCTAGCCGGTTAGAGTAGAGCACAGTAGGGGACAGGAATCCACCGAATAAGAGTGTACGCCACGGAAGCCAAATCTATCCAAACATAACCGAACGTAGCATAACCTAACCGAACGTAGCCTAACGTAACCCAACCTGTCGGGGCCACTTTTACTGGCGCCACCAGAGGGGAGCAGAGTATAGGATAACAACGTAGTGGAATCCGCCAAATTGCACTTTAAAGCACAAAGGTCGGACACATCCTAAACTAACGAAACCCAACCAAGCGCATCCAATCGTAGACTTACTGAACCTAACGCATCGCGACCACTATTGCTGGCCTTCCCAGGGCCGAGCAGAGTATAGCAGAGAACTGCAGAGCGCGGAAGTTCACCGAATAACAGTCTATACCGCGAAAGCCAAATTTAACCAGATATAGCCATAGCAACCGTAACCTAACCAAACGTAGTTTAACTCTTCCTAAGGAGCCGGGACTACTAGTGCTGGCCACCCTAGAGGCTGGCAAAGTATAGTAGAGCAATGTAGAGCGTGGAAATCCACCAGATAGCAGTCAATAGAGCAAAAGCTGGCTCCAACCTCTCCTAAACTTTCAAACGTAATATAAGCGAACGCAGCATACCTCAAGCTGACGTGCCGCCACTACTGTTGCTGGCCACCCCAGAACCAAGCAGAACACTCCAGTGGAAAGTAGAATGCAGAGATCCGTAGAACCATTGTGTATATCAGAAGAGACAAAGCTACTCAAAACTAACCCAAACCAACACAACATATCCAAACATAGCGTATCTCAACCTAATGTGCAACATTGCGTATCTCAACCTAATGTGCTGAGACCGCTGTTGCTGCCCTTCCCAAAGCCAAGCAGGGCATACTAGAGCAGTGTAGAGCCCTGAAATTCACCGAACAGCAGAGTATAGAGGAAAAGTCAAAGCTACACTTCCTAATCTGGCCAAATGTAATATAACCAAGCGCAACGCAACACAACCTGTGGTGCCACGAACACTATTGCAGGCCTCAAGAGAGCCAAGCAGGGTATATCATTGCAATATAGGTCGCTGACATTAAGCTAGTGGCAGTGTGTAGCAAAAGGGTCAGTGGTTTCCCGACCAAACGTAGCCAAACCTAGCCCAAACGAACTGAAAGTAGCTTAAACCATCGCGCTGCGGCCACTATTGATGGCCGCCAGGGAGTCGAGCAGATTATAGTAGAGCTATGTAGCGGGCAGAAATCCACCGAAGAGCAGTGCATAGCACAAGAGTGGAAGATATCCCATCCTAATCTAACAAAACGTAACATAAGGATACGTAACATATTTCAACCTAACGCGCCGGGACCGCTATCGCTGAACTCCCCAGGGCCAACCTGAACATACTAGAACATAGTATATTGCAGATATACACCAAAATGCAGTGTACACCAGTCAAAGTCAAAGCTATCCAAACCTAACCCAGACTATCAAAGCCTAACCAAACGTAGCCAGACACAAGCTCTCGCGCCGATAACAGCATTACTGGGCTCCCATAGACGAGCAGAGTATTGTAGAGCAGTGTAGGGAGCAGAAATACACCGTACAGCAGTCTAGAGCACAATCCTTAAAGCTACCCTGTCCTAACCTAACCAAACGTAACGTAACTAAACGTAGCCTAACTCAATATGACGAGCGGAGACTAGAACCGGCGGCCTCCACGGAGCCAAGCAGAGCATATTAGGGCAATGTATAGCGCCGAAATTCTCCGAATAGCGGTGTATACCGCAAAAGTCATAGCTATCGCTACCAGACGTGGCCAACCTTAACATTACCAAACGAAACCTAGCACAAACAGAGCGGAGACTAGAACCGGCGGCCTCCACGGAGCCAAGCAGAGCATATTAGGGCAATGTATAGCGCCGAAATTCTCCGAATAGCGGTGTATACCGCAAAAGTCATAGCTACCGCTACCAGACGTGGCCAACCTTAACATTACCAAACGAAACCTAGCACAAGCCGAAGTGCCACAACCACGATTGCTGTCATAAACTGGGCCACGCAGAGCATATTAGTGGATAGTC
>NW_016948065.1:0-476 GCF_001483705.2 Eufriesea mexicana
TTGTGGCGAGCTAACTTTCTTGCATAAACAAGGAGAAAAGATTCTATTGGCGTGCTATAGCCTTTGAAATGCTATAGAATGTTGCTTGAAAGTTCAATTTTACTGACAGTATCTTCTAATATCGTGGTCAGTTGACTTTCTCGCACAACTAAGGAGGAAAGATTCTATTGACGTGCTATAGGCATTGCAATGCTATAGAGTCCTCCTGGAGTATGCAATTTTATTGACATTTTCGACTAATATCGTGGTGAGCCAACTTCCTTGCATAAGTAAGGAGGAAAGATCCTTTTGGTTTGCTATAGCCATTGCAATGCTGCATAATCTGGCTGGAAAATTCAATTTTATTGACATTTTTGGCTTATATCGTGGTGAGACAACTTTCGTTCATTAATGAGGAGGAATGATGCAATTGGGTGCTATAGTCATTTCAGTGCTATAGAATCTTCCTGGAAAGTCCTATGTTCTTGACATTTTCG
>NW_016948066.1:0-1108 GCF_001483705.2 Eufriesea mexicana
ACTCCAGTAGAATCTTTCCACCTTATTTATGCAAGAAAGTTAGCTCACTACGATATTAGTCGAGAATGTCAATAAAATTGATCTTTCCAGCCAAATTCTATGGCATCGCAATGGCTATAGCACGCCAATAGAATCTTTCCTCAATATTTATGCAAGAAAGATAACGCCCCACGCTATTTTTCGAGAATGTCTTAAAATTGAATTTTCCAGACAGATTCTACAGCAATGTAACGGCTATAGAACTCCAATAGAACCTTTGCTCCTTATTTATGCAAGAAAGTTAGCTTACCATGATATTAGTCGTAAATGACGATAAAATTGATCTTTCCAGCCAAATTCTATAGACAGCCAAATTCTATAGGATTGCAATGGCTATAGCGCGCCAATAGAATCTTTCCTCAATATTTATGCAAGAAAGAAAACTGCCCACGATATTATTCGAAAATGTCAATAAAATTAAATTTTCCAGCCAGATTGTATAGAAATGTAATGGCTATCGCTCGCCAATAGAATCTTTCCTCCTTATTTATGCAAAAAAGTTAGCTCACCACGATATTAGTCGAGAATGTCAATAAATTTGAATTTTCCAGCCAGATGCTACAGCATTGCAATGGCTAAAGCTCGCCAATAGAGTCATTCTTCCATATTTATGCAAGAAAGCTAGCTCACCACGATACTAGTCGAAAATGTCAATAAAATTGAGCTTTACAGCCTGTTTCTATAGCATTGCTATGGCTATAGCACGCCATTAGGCTCTTTCCGCCTTATTTATGCAAGGTATTTAGCTCGCCACGATATTTGTCGATAGTATCCATAAAAATGAATTTTCCATCCAGAATCTACAGCATTGCAATGGCTATAGCACCCCAATAAAATCTTTCTTCCTTATTTATGGAAGAAAGTTAGCTCACCATGATATTAGTCGAAATTCTCAATAAAACTGAATTTTCCATCCAGATTCTATAGCATTGCTATGGCTATAGCACGCCAATATGATCTTTCCAGCTTATTTATGCAAGAAAGTCAGCACGCCACTATATTAGATGGAAATATCAATTCAATTGAATTTTCCATTCAGATTCTACTGCATTGCAATGTCTATAGCACG
>NW_016948067.1:0-813 GCF_001483705.2 Eufriesea mexicana
AAGGTAGCTCACAACGATATTAGTCGAAAATGTCAATAGTATTGAACATTCCAGCCAGATTCTATAGCACTGCAGAGCCTGTAGCACGACAATAGAATCTCTCCTCCTTATTTATGCAAGAATGGTAGCTCAATACGACATCAGTCGAAAATGTCAATAAAATTGAACCTTCCAGACAGATTCTCTAGCATTGAAATGGCTATAGCACGCCAATTGCATCATTCCTCGTTATTTTTGGAAGAAAGTCATCTCACCACGATATAAGTAAAATATGTCAATAAAAAATTGAATTTTCCAGCGAGATCCAGCCGCATTGCAACGGCTATAGCACTCCGAAAGTTACTTTCCTCCTTACTTATGCAAGGAAGGTAGCTCACCACGATATTAGTCGAAACTGTCAATAAAATTGGACTTTCCAGCCAGATACTATACCTTTGCAAAGGCTATAAAACGCCAATAGGATATTTTCTGCTTATTTATGCGATAAAGGTTGCTCATCATGATATTAGTCGAAAATGTCAATAAAATTGAACTTTCCAGGCAGATTTTATAGCATTGCAAAGGCTATAGCACACCAATAGAATATTTCCTCCATACGTATGCAAGAAAGGGAGCTCACCGCGATATTAGTCGAAAATGTCACTAATATTGAACTTTCCAGCCAGATTCTATTGCATTGCAATGGCTATAACACGCCAATAGAATATTTCCTCCATACTTATGGAAGAAAGGGAGCTCACCACGATATTAGTAGAAAATGACTATAAAATTGAATTTTCCAGCAAGATTCTATAGCATTGCAATGCCTATAGC
>NW_016948068.1:0-1255 GCF_001483705.2 Eufriesea mexicana
ATATCCATACATACATCCGTACATACATCCATACATACATCTTTAACTACAACAATACATACATTCAATCGCACATCCATACATTCATCCATCCATCAATACATCCATCCATCCATACGCCCATTCATCCATCCATGCAACCGCTCAAACAACCATCCATCCATGCATCCATACATCCGCACTTCCGTACATCCATAAATCCTACCATCCGTACTTCCAACCGTCGATGCATCCATCCATCCATACGTCCATACATACATCCATAATTACATCTTTAACTACATCCATACGCACATTCATAAATACATCCGTACATTCATCAATACAGCCATCCATCCATACACCCATCCATCAATCCATGTATCCCTTCATCCACCCTTCCATCCATCCACACTCCCTTCCGTCGACCGAACCATTCGTCCACCCACACTTTCATACGTCCATACATCCGCACACACATTCATTAGTACAGACATTCATCCATTCATACATTCATCCATACATCTATAAATCCATACATCCATACATCCATTCGTTCATACTTACATACATCCATACTTCCATCCATACGTACATCCATCTATCCACACATCTATACATCCTCATATCCATACATCCATACATATTGCCATCCTTACTGCCATCCATCGATACTTCCATCCATCGATACATATAAACGTCCATACATCCATACATACCTACATCCGTCCATCCATTCCTCAATCCACCCATACATATATCCATGCATACATCCATCCACCGGTGCGTCCATAGATCCATCCATTCATACATACATCAATACATACATCCATACATACACCCGTACATACATCCATTTTTACATGCATACATACACCATCACATACATCCATACACACATCCACTCATACATACATACATACATCCATACATGGATCCATACAAACATGCATACCTACATCCATACATACAACCATGCATACATGCATACATACATCTATACATACATCCATCCATACATCCTGCCCTCCACACATATATCCACACATACATCCATCCATCCATACACACACACATTCATACATCCATACATACATACATCCATACATACATACATCGATACATATATACGCCCACACATCCATACATCCATGCATACATACATCCATACATATATACATCCGTACATCCATTCATCCGTACATCCATACATTCGTACATCAATCCATCCATACATCCATCCATCCATACAACCATTCATCCATACATACATCCA
>NW_016948069.1:0-496 GCF_001483705.2 Eufriesea mexicana
GGTCTCGGCACGTTAGCTTGAGTCAGGCTATCTTCGGTCATGTTCCGTAGGTTTGGCTTAGGATCGGGCAGCTTTGTCTTTCCCGATATACAGTGCGTTTCCAAGGATTCCATCGTTCTGCTCTACATTAGCAGGTTCTGCTTCACTATGAGGAGGTCAGCAGTGGCGGTTGCGTCACGTTAGGTTGAGCCGTGATAGGTTTTTTCTTGTTAGGATTGGTTAGGTTGGTATGTGATAGCTTTGCTTTAGAGCCGTAGTCACTATTAGGTGGATTTCTGCGCCCTACAGTGCTCTAATGTTTTCAGCTTGGGCCTGGGAAGGCCACAAATAGTGATCTCGCCTCGCTACGTTGAGAGAGGTTACTTTCGGTTAGGTTGTGCTATGGTAACTTTGGCTAGGATAGAGTTAACTTTCGTGTTATAGACCGCTATTCGATGTATATCCGATCTCTGCTGTCCTCTAGTAAGACCTGCTTGGCTCTGGAGGGAGCAGCAGT
>NW_016948070.1:0-999 GCF_001483705.2 Eufriesea mexicana
CAGAGTCGAGCAGAGAACAGTATAGCAATGTAGATCGTGGAAATACGACGAATAGCAGTGTATTACACATAAGTCACAGCCAGCATATTCTAAGCTTTCGAACCGTAATAGAACCAAACGCATCCTAAACTGAACTGACCTGCCTAGGCCACAATTGCTGGCATCCCCATCGCCAAGCGGATCATATAAGAGGAGAGTAGAGCATAGGAATCCACCGAATGGCTGCGTATAGCAGAAAAGTCAATGATATCCTAACCTATCCCAAACTAACCCAACCAAACATATCGTGCGGAGACCACTATATCTGGCACGATCAGAGCCAAACAGAGAATACAAACAGAGAATACTAGAGCACATAAGGGCTCAGAAAACCACCGAGCAGTGGTGTATATCAGAAAAGTCAATTCTACCTCGCTCTAACCTAACCAAGGTGTAACGTGACCAGACGTAACACAACTCATACTAACGTGTCGTGACCAATATTGCTGGTCTCCACAGATCCAAGCTGTATTTACTAGAGCAAAGTAGAGAGCAGAAAGCCACCAAACAGCAGCATATAGCACAAAAGTCGGAGATACCCAAACTTAACCTGACGAAACTTAACCTAGCCAAACTTAGTCTAGCTGAACCTAAAGAGAGCAGAACACAATTCGTGGCCTCCCCAGAGCAACGCAGAGCATACTGGAGCACGGCAGAGCACAGAATTCATCCGGGTAGCAGTGTATGTCGCAAAAGTCAAGGCTATCCTAACCAAACCTATCCAGATCTAATATAACCAAACGTGACCTAGCACAAACTGTCGTGTCACCACAATTGTTGCTGAACCCACCAGAGCCAAGCAGAACATATTACACGACTGTAGCTCATAGAAGACAATACAATCGCTGCGTTTATCGGAAAAGTCGAAGCTACACATACCAAACAATATCAAACAATGTCTAACCAAGCGTAGTCTACATCCACTTACCTTGGCAACACATATATTACTGGCCTCCAGAT
>NW_016948071.1:0-472 GCF_001483705.2 Eufriesea mexicana
TTCATCCTTATTTATGCACGAAAGTTAGATCTCCACGATACTAGTAAAAAACGTCAATAAAATAGAATTTTCCAACCAGATTCTACTGTATTGCAATGGCTATAGCACTCCAGAGGATCTTTCCTCCTTATTTATGAAAGAAAGTTAGCTCACCACGATATTAGTGGAAAATGTTATTAAGTTCGAATTTCCCAACCACTATCTAAATCATTGCAATGGCTATAGCACGTCAATAGAATCTTTCCTACTTATTTAAGCAGGAAAATAAGCTCAGCACAATATTAGTCGAAAATGTCATTAAAATTGAATTTTCCAGCCAGATGCTATAGCAATGCAATGGCAATAGCACGGCAATAGGATCTTTCCCCCTTATTTAAGCAAAATTATTTAAGCAAGAATGTTTGCTCAACACGATATTAGTCGAAAATGTCAATAAAATTGAACTTTCCAGCCAGGTTCTAAAGCATTGCGG
>NW_016948072.1:0-288 GCF_001483705.2 Eufriesea mexicana
AATTTATTGACGTTTTCGACTAATATTGTGGTGACATCACACTCTCGCATATATAAGGAGGGATGATTCTACTGACCTGGTGTAGCCATTGAAATGCTACAAAATCTGGCGGGAAAATTCAATATTATTGACGTTTTCGACTAATATCGTGGTGAGCAAACCATCTTGCCTAAATAAGGGGGAAGGATTCCATTGGCTTGCAATAGACACTGCGATTCCATAGAGTCTGCCTGGAAAATTCGATTTTATTGACATTTGCTACTAATATCGTGGTCAGCTATCCTCCTT
>NW_016948073.1:0-516 GCF_001483705.2 Eufriesea mexicana
AGCCCCGAGAGCAAAGCATAATGTAGTAGAGCACAGTAGATCACAGAAATCCACCTGGCAGCAATGTATAGCACGAGGGTCAGAGCTCTCCCAGCCAAAGTTGGCCTAACGTAACATAACCAAACGTAACATATCTCAACGTAACCTGCAAGAACCATTAATGCTCGACTCCCCTGAGTCGATCAGAGTATAGCAGAGCAATGTTGTGCGCAGAAATCCACCGAATAGCAGTGTGTAGCACAAAATCCGAAGATATCCCAACCGAACCTGGCCTAACCTGTTATAACCAAACATAACCTAACATAACATACCGTGCCACGACACCTGCTGCTCGCCTCCCTATAGCTGAGCGGAGTATGGTAGAGCAATGTAGTGGGCGGATATCCTCCGTATAGAATTGTAGAGCAATAAGGCCAAAGATATCCCAACCTAACCTGACCAAACCTAATCACTCCAAACGTAGTCCAAATCAACATAACGTTTCGCGACCGCTATTGATGTCTTTCGTAGAGCCAA
>NW_016948074.1:0-3106 GCF_001483705.2 Eufriesea mexicana
CGGCACATGCACCCGCAGGTACGAAATATTAAAAGAGCTGAAGTGGGGAACTCGAGCCCTGTACGGACTCGCAGTAGGGCAACCGTCTGGTCGGAGGAGGAGACGAACCTACTTATCGAATTAAATGAGAAATTCAGGAATGAAAGGTTCCCAAATATGAAAATAAGAGAGTACCTGCCGCAAAAGACTTTGAAGCAGATTAGCGATAAATGAAGAATCTTGCCACACAAAGAGCAGACGAACAGACCGGATGGGCCAAACGAAAGTTCGGACTCATCCCCGAATGTGTCTGCACTGGAGATCAGTGCGGATAATGAACCCGAGCAGAGCGAGAACGGAAGCTGGAAAGACGCTCTACGGGAATATATATTGGCCGATAGGCTACGAGAAGAGAATGGCCTTCGAGTAATCGAGGAGCAGATAATCGAGGCCATAGAAAGCGAAGGGGTAGATCCTGTAAGGATGGAAGGAATACTGGAGCAAATAGTGGAAAAGTTGAAGGAGGAAACTGCCGGGGGAACTGGCGGCAGAGATGGAGGCGGGAAGAGGGGTCATAATAACAGACCCCGTAGAAAAGAAAGCGACCGCACCCGCCTCGCTAAGTTCCAGTATTCCAGGTATCAAGAAATGTACAATAAATGTCCTAAGAAGCTGGTAGAAATGGCGGTCGCAGGCGTAGGTTTAGAGGCAAGGAAGCAAGTTCAGCTCCCTGATAGAGCTAGCATTGAGCAGCTCTACGGAAGCCTGTGGGGAATCTCCGGACCAACCGCAGGTATTCCGAAACTCGGAGGGGGCCCGAGTGCGCCTACGCCGATTGGTAACATATTTACACCCATCACAGAAGCCGAACTCATCAATAAGATGAGGAAGATTAAAACTGATACAGCCCCTGGCATCGACGGCGTGACGAAGCCCCAACTGAGAAAGGAGGGTGCTCTGCGCCTGCTGTCTAAATTTTATAATTTGCTACTAATAAAGATGTATTTTCCACGCACGTGGAAGCAAAATAGAACAACGCTAATACCGAAACCCGGAAAAGATGCGAAAGACGTCGGGAATTGGAGGCCGATTACAATCGGCTCTCTAATAAACCGAATATTCTCTGCTATGGTGGACAGCAGGCTGAGGACGGCGATACAAAATAATATAAGACAAAAGGGTTTCACAAAAGAAGACGGCTGTAAGAATAATATCGCCGTCCTCGGGAGAGCACTCCAAGAGATGAGGAGGAGCAAAGGCGGGGTGGTCACTGTCGTCGATGTCTCAAAGGCATTTGATACCGTGCCACACGCGGCTATCAGTGATGGGCTTAAGCTGAAAGGTATTCCAGAGCTGGCAATCAATTACATATCTTCGATGTACAACGACTGCTCCACAGAGATCAAAACGCAAGGGAGCAACATCGAGGTAAGATTAAAGAGAGGAGTGAAACAGGGGGACCCTATGTCCCCCTTAATATTTAATACAATAATAGATCCTATAATAGGATCTATTGAAGAGACGACGGAGGGCATTGCCCTGGGAGACGAAAATGTCTCCATCTTGGCTTTCGCGGACGACCTGGTCCTGTTGGGCAAAAACGAGGGAGAGGCTGCCCAGCAAGTTGCTATGCTGAATGAATATTTAGCAGCGTTGGGTATGTCTATCCAAGCTAATAAATGCCTGACGTTCCAGGTCGTCCATAGGAACAAAACGTGGCACATTCGGGACCCAAACTTAACATTGAACAATATGGCTTTTCCATTTGCGGGTCCCGAAGACATTTTTAGTTATCTCGGCATTTCCATCAGTCCCTGGAGGGGCCTACAGCGCACTGACATCGACAGAATAGTAAAGTCGGCAGAAAACATATTAAAAATGAAACTTAAACCTCATCAAAAGGTTAACCTAATAAGAACCCACCTTTTGCCTAAATATATACATGGGATGGTTGCCAGCCCGCCACCTCTGCATATACTAGAGTCCCTAGATCTCGAAATAAAGCGAGTAATTAAAACCGCTTTACATCTGCACCATACCACAACAGATGGTATCATTTATACAGAAAAATTAAACGGGGGACTCGGTGTGCAGAAGGTGGCGGACATAGTCCGGGTCGCAAAACTGAGAAGTGCGCTTCAAATGATGAATAATAGCGACCCGGCGGTACGCGAAGCGTATGAAAACCAAAAGGCAACCATCCAGAAATATGCAAAGTCCCTAAAGGTGGGATGGCCGGTTGCGAATAAGGAGGAAATCGAGAAGGTGCGCGTAGGCCTCCGACAGGGACATGCCCAAAGATGGGGGACGCTTGTCTCCCAGGGCCAGGGTGTTAGCAGCTTCGCGAATGATAGGTATGGAAACGCGTGGCTGCGTACACCGTCGCTATTGAAGCCGTCGAGATACATAGACGCGCTCAAGTTAAGAACGAATACATATGGAACAAGAGTAGCGCTTAAACGGGCAAGGAAAGAAATAGACCCCATATGCAGAAAATGTAACGGACAAATTGAAACACTGGCACATGTGTTGGGAAACTGCATCTCAACCAAACCACTAAGAATAAGGCGACACAATGAAATAGTAAACTTTATAGAACAAAAGACTTCCAAGAGGTATGCGGTATATAAAGAGGCGACTGTT
Organism: Eufriesea mexicana; assembly: GCF_001483705.2. Lineage (NCBI taxonomy): Eukaryota > Metazoa > Arthropoda > Insecta > Hymenoptera > Apidae > Eufriesea > Eufriesea mexicana. Next base: position 2,623 of record NW_016948074.1, read on the forward strand.
AATGTAGTCGGCGAACTGAAGAAGCCGGATCTGGTTATCAACGACCAGGACAGGCTTCGGGTCGTCGACGTAACAGTCCGATATGAGGATAAAGACAGCCTCTACAAGGCAGCGAAAGAAAAGGAGGTCAAGTATAAGGAAACTGCCGCATACCTCAAAAAGAAATTGAATAAGAAACATGCCGAAGTGCTGCCAATAGTGGTTGGTAGTAGAGGAGCAATTCCACCCAGCACGGCCAAAAATCTAAAGTTACTGGGGCTAACGACGGCGGATATAGTGACGGTGTCACTTATAGCCCTCCGCTCGTCTACAGAAATTGCTAATATGTTTCTTGATTACGACTACATAGTGTAGTTGACATATTTATTTATTTATTTATTTATATGCTAATTTATTTATTTATTTATAATTATTTATTATTCTCCAGGACTGCCTTCGGGCTATGACGACAAATGAGAAGAAATTTTAAGAAATGACCAAGCCA
>NW_016948075.1:0-3171 GCF_001483705.2 Eufriesea mexicana
GAATTTCAGACTATGGTTGCAATCTGAAATTTGAGGAGTATGAATCAGATATCTATTAATCTAAACGATTATTATTACTCAAATTTTTTCAATCATAGAAACATTTTTATTCTTAAAAAACCCCACACACGTAATGAATGAAAATTCAGGCTGGCTGATAAAGGGAGGAAAAAGTCACGAAGCATACATGAGAATGAAATAAAACAAAAAGGATATTGAAAGAAGAGTGGGACTAAATAATGTATTTATTTTATACAAATTCGATATCTGTCGCAAGAATTTCAGACTATGGTTGCAATCTGAAATTTGAGGAGTATGGATCAGATATCTATTAATCTATTAATCTAAACGATTATTATTACTCAAATTATTTCAATCATAGAAACATCTTTATTCTTAAAAAACCTCACACGCATAGTGAATGAAAAATCAGCCTGGCTGATAAAGGGAGGAAAAAGTCACGAAGCATACGTGAGGATGAAATAAGACAAAAAGGATATTGAAAGAAGGATGGGACTAAATAATGTATTTATTGTATACAAATTCGATATCTGTCGCAAGAATTTCAGACTATGGTAGCAATCTGAAATTTGAGAAGTATGGATCAGATATCTATTAATCTAAAGGATTATTATTACTCAAATTTTTTCAATCATAGAAACATCTTCATTCTTAAAAAACCTAAAACATATAGTGAATGAAAATTCAGGCTGGCTGATAAAGGGAGGAAAAAGTCAGGAAGCATACGTGAGAATGAAATAAAACAAAAAGGATATTGAAAGAAGGATGGAACTAAATGGACCGTTTATTTTGAAAGTGGTGTATAAGTCTATTTTTGAAAAAAATGAGATATCACGTAATTCATGCTTAATTTAATGTAAATTTTTTATGTATAAGTAGTCTGTGTTTAATTTCTTAAAAAATTTCTATGTTTTGTACAATTTATAATTGGTCGGTGAATGAAATTGCGTAATTATCGATTATGAAAGCGGTGTAAGTCCAATTAACAGAGGTAGGTAGCTTAGCAGATAGTTGCCAATCAGTAGCCTGTTATTTTACATTTGTTTTATATTACGTGCCAAGAGTTACTGGTTTAGGTGAAATTATTCTATTTTTTTCCTAAAGTGGATAATTTCATATTAACATCAGATAGTGATATAGGTAAGAACAAATGGTAAATCTATATTATTTTATGACAATTGAAAATATTTATTTTATTGTAAACAAATTCACACGGAAATAAAGCCCATGAATATAAACAGAAGAATAATCTTAGATTCTGAGGATGAAGATACTTCCGCTAACAACAACAAATTAACGAATCGTAAAAAGAGAAGAAGAATAATAGAGGTAGAATCTTCATCAGATGAGGATATTGTTACTGAGAACTTAGATTCTGCGGAACTAGATAAAGGAAAATATATGCAACAAATAAAGAAAATTAAGCGAAATACTGGACAAAAGTGCTATACAAAAAGAGGATAATTGATTGCAGCAAAAAAATTTGAATCCAAAGATTGTAATTGCTCGAAGAAATGTATAGAACGTATTAATGAAACACAACGTATAGAAATTTTTGATAAGTTCTGGAATATAGATGATTTTAATAAGCAAAATGTATTTCTCTATTGTAATGTTCAACGTGCAACTGTCAATAGAAGAAGGCCTAGAAATTAATAATAATTCGGGCACTATAAGGGCATATGCTTATAAATTTTACCAGATCACTTCTGGTGGAAACATTTTAGTATGTAAGAAGTTTTTCATTCATACTTTCCAAATATCTACTGGACGAATTGATCGTATCCTAAAAGCGCATGAGAATATTCCGAAAGACATGCGTGGAAAAATGGATGGCTCTTGCAGAAGAACTAGTAAGCTAATGACGAGTACAGTGATAGAACACATAAAAAGCTTTCCGGTATTTGACAGTCACTATACTCGATCCCAAAATCCGGAACGGATGTTTTTAAATCCCGAATTAATAGTGAGAAGACATGTGACAGTGCAATTGTGAAATATTTATTATATTTCAACGTAATATTTGTGTTTGATTATCTTTGTAATTAAATAAATAATTGTTGTTATTGTTATTAAATTTCATCCATCACTAACAGAACCGACCCGAAGAGGGATAAAAAGGGTGTTTCGGACCCCGTGGATAGAAATCCGGAAAAGTGTACGTACTGTGACAGAACGGGACATAGAGAGAAGCAATGTTTTAAGAAGTAGAAAGTAGATCATAAAGGTTAGGTATCTTGACTAGGCATGAAAGCAAATTCGTTGGACCGGAAGAACAACGAGTTTGCTCCAATGCACCTGTTGAAGGTCGAGGCTAGAGGGATAAATAAACCAATAAAAAATTTCGTATTAAGGGAAGAAGAGGTGCTATATACGACAGACTTAGGTAGCGATTGCTCAATTGTTAGGGGAAGCATTGCTCGACGACTGAAATTAAGGTTTAAAGAGACAGATAAGATACTGACAGAGTTTAGTCATTCGTTGGCCCTACCTCTAGCTGGCTGGGAGACAAATGTTCGGATCGACGATATTCCCTTCGGAGTCCAAGTTTTGATAGTTCCCAACGAGCAGCTATCGAAAGAAGTTATCACTGGTCGCGATATTTTGAGTAAATAAGGGATACAGGTGATATCCGACGTAACCGGAGTAACATTCACGCTGAATAGGGTCGAAAACCACGATATAACTGGGTAGAGGTTAACACGGTGGATGTAGGTAATGGGAAAGCAATAGGAATTAACGATATATGTTGCGGGGAACTAGCAAACATTCAACTGAAATATTCTGTTGAACAAATACCGACACTGCGTTTCTATAGACTTTAGAGGTCTGGGCAAAACGTCTGCGACGGAAATGAAGATAGAACTGAAGGATGATGAACCAGTCTATCATAAGCCTTATCGATTGGACCAAAAGTGACAAGGAAAAGATTACGGAGTTAGTCAGGGAATTAGAGATTAATAGGGTATCGTGCGAGAAAGTACCTCGCCGTAGGGCAGCCCGATGGTGCTCGTTCGGAAGAGGGACGGAGAGACATGCGTATTGCAATAAATTACAGGGTCCTCGATGGAAAAACTAAACTTATTAAATTCCCGCTGCCAGTTATCGAGGATCAAATCGACGAGTTAGTTAGGTAACAAGGACCTGTTT
>NW_016948076.1:0-993 GCF_001483705.2 Eufriesea mexicana
CGCGGAAATCCACCGAATAGCAGATTATAGCAGGAAAGTCGAAGCTATCATAACCAACGCAACTTAACCTCACCTAATGAAACATCACGTTACTAAACGTAACGTATTACGAACACTATTGCTCGCCACCCCTATGTCGAGCAGAGGATAGTAGAGCAATGTGTAGTGCAGAAATCCACCGAACAGAAGTGTATAGCGGAATGGTCGTGGATACCATTGCCTAACCTGTCCTAACCTAACCTAACCTACCATAGCATAGCTCGACATTGCGTGCCGCGACCACAGCTTCTGAAATCCCCAGAGCCAAGCAGAATGCTGTAGAGCAAAGCAGACCGCACAAATCCACCGAATAACAGTGTATAGCACGGAAGAGAAATTTAACCTAACCAAACATAGCCCAAACTAACCGAACATAACCAAACGTTACCTGACCCAGGATAAGGTGCCGCGAAAACTATTACTCGCATCGCCAGAGCCGAGCAGATTATAGTAGAGCAATGGTGAGCGCATGATTCCACCGAATAGCTGTGTCTGTTACAAAAATCGCGGGTAACCAAACATAACCTGACACAAAATAACCTAACCAAATGTAGCATAACTGAGCATACTGCCGCGACCGCTGCTGCTGGCATCCCCAGAGCCACGGAGAATAAAGTATAGCAATGTAGAGAGCAGAGATCAACCGAAAAGCAGTGTACAGCATAAGAGTGATAGAAATACTAACCAAGCCATCCCAGCCTACCGTAACAAAACGTAACGTATCTCAACCTAACATGCCGAGACTACTATTACCGGCCACCCCAGATCCATGCGGAGCATATGAGAGCGCAGAAGAGGGGAGAAATACTCCGAACAGCGGTGAACGGCACAAAAGGCTAAGCAATTCTGTTCTAACATGTCCAAAGTTTTCATATCCAATCGTAGCATAAGAAAACCTAACACGCCGAGACAAAATCTGCTGGCCTCCCCAGATCCAAGCAGAGTATATTAGAA
>NW_016948077.1:0-314 GCF_001483705.2 Eufriesea mexicana
TTGGATATACCTATTTTCTGGCAAGTAGGTGGCTGTACTTGCCATTGGATTGAAGGAGTTAGGCGATGTATTCAGCAAGCTAAGACAGCTTATATATTTTGAATAGACTTATTCTCTGGCAAGTAGATGGCTGTACTTGCCATTCGATTAAATGCGTTAGGCGATCTATACACCCAAGCTATAACAGGTTATAGATTTTGAATAGACCTAATGTCTTTCAAGTAGATGCCTGTATTTGCAATTGGTTGACGGCGATAGGCGACCTATTCACCAAGCTATAACATATTATAGATTTTGAATAGACCTATTCTCTG
>NW_016948078.1:0-1078 GCF_001483705.2 Eufriesea mexicana
TTTATGGACATTTTCGACTTATACCATGGGGCATAACTTTCTTGCATATATAAGGCCGATAGAAACTAGTGGCGTGACATAGCAATTGAAATGCTATTGAATCTGGCTGGAAAATTCAATTTCATTGACATTTTCGAATAATATCGTGGTTACCTAACTTTCTTGCATATATAAGGAGGAAAGCTTCAACTGGCGTGCTATAGCCATTGCAATGCTATAGAATCTGTCTGGATAATTCAATTTTATTGAAATTTTCGACTACTATCGTGGTGACCTGGCTTTCTTGGATATATATGGAGGAAAGATTCTACTGCCACGCCATAGCCATTGCAATGCTATAGAGTCTGGCTGGAAAATTCAATTTTATTGACATTTTCGACTACTATCGTGGTGACCTGGCTTTCTTGGATATATATGGAGGAAAGATTCTACTGCCACGCCATAGCCATTGCAATGCTATAGAATCTTGCCGGAAAATACATTTTTATTGATATTTTCGACTAATATCGTTGTGAAATAACTGTACTGCATAAATAAGGATGAAATATTCTATTGGCGCGCTATGGCCATTACAATGCTGCAGTATCTGGCTGGAAAATTCAATTTTACTGACATTACCGAATACTATCGTGGTGACGTAGCTTTCATGCATAAATAAGGATGAAATATTCTATTGGCGCGCTATGGCCATTACAATGCTATAGAATCTGTCTGGAAAATTCAATTTTATTGACCTTTTCGACTAGTATCGTGGTGACCTAGCATTCTTGCAAATATAAGAATGAAAGATTCTACTGGCGTGATATAGCCGTTCCAATGCTATAGAATTTGGGTGGAAAATTCAATTTTATTGACATTTTCGAATAATATCGTGGCGACCTATCTTTGTTACATATATAAGGGGGAAAGATTCTACTGGCGTGATATATCCATTGTAATGCTATAGAATCTGTCAGGAAAATTGAATTTTCTTGAATTTCTTGACATTTTCAACTAATATCGAGGCCAACTAACTTTCTTGCATATATAAGGAGGAAAGATACTACTGTTGTACTATAGTCATTGCGATTCTATAGAA
>NW_016948079.1:0-297 GCF_001483705.2 Eufriesea mexicana
CACGACAATAGAATCTTTCCTAATTATTTAAGCAAGAAAGTTAGCTCACCACGAAATTAGTTGGAAATGTCAATGAAATTTAATTATCCAGCATGATTCTATAGCATTGCAACGGCTATAGCACGCGAATAGTTTCTTTCTTCCTTATTTAGGAAAGAAAGTTAGCTCACTCCGATATTTGTCAAAAATGTCAATAAAATTTAATTTTCCAGCCAGATTATATGTCATTGCGATGGCTATAGCACGTCAATAGAATCGTTCCTCCTTATTTATGCAAGAATGTTAGCTCAACCCGAT
>NW_016948080.1:0-824 GCF_001483705.2 Eufriesea mexicana
AAAAGGGTAAAGAAATTATGTCCCACTAATCTTAAGGTTGCAGACTTATTAACCAAGCCGATGGAAAGTGCTAAGCTGAAAACATTATGGAACAAATTCAGACTAGGTTATCATGCAAAGTGTGACTTCGTTGAGGAATATTGGCGAAATAGATAATAAAGATATTGAATATACCAACGTAGAAGCAACGACGCCATCAGTCGTGTCAATTGTTTTTTTTTGGCAATAGGCGTTATGACTACAACGTTCCGTCAGTCAAACATGGAACACGAGAGAGTATAGTTGTGTAAAGAATAAAACGTGATTATATAAAAAGCTACCATACCATCATAGCATCGGCACTTGCGAGCGAAGGGGTCACATGGCACTTCATTCCGCCCCGATTACCACACTTTGGCGGACTGTGTGAAGCTGCAGTCCGATAAACAAAACATCACCTCACACGTGTGATTCGTGAAATACTGCTATCATACGAGGTCTCGCTGACCTACGTGAACCCCCCGTAGGGGCTGCGGTCAACTACTGTCATGCGAGGTCTCGCTGACCTACGTGAACCCCCCGTAGGGGCTGCGGTCGACCTTGATCGGCCGTAGTACGGGCTTAACGACGCATAGTACTAGTTACGCGCACACCGTAAACCTGTGATCATGTTTCGCAGGAACGGGGGCCTTAATTGGCTAGATCGCGAGGATGATAACCTCTATAAAAATCCCTTAATCCCCAGGGCTATGGTGCGCGGGCCTGGGGTACCACCCCGTCACCGAATGCACGGGGAAGTGGCTGATGGGTGCACCAGCCTGCTAGCGACCCCCTCAGGGCATCTG
>NW_016948081.1:0-486 GCF_001483705.2 Eufriesea mexicana
TCTATAGGATTGCAACGGCAATAGCACGCCAATAGAATCTCTGCCCCTTATTTATGCAAGAAAAATAACTCACCACGATACTAGTCGAAAATGTCAATAAAATTGAATTTTCCTGGCAGATTCTACAGGATTGCAATGGCTATAGCACGATTGCAATGGCTATAGCACGACAAAAGTACCTGTCCTCCATACCTATGCCAGGAAGCTAGTTCACCAAGATATTAATCGAAAATGTCAATAAAATTGAACTTTTCAGCCCGACTCTGCAGCACTGCAATGTGTATAGCAGGCCAAAAGTATCTTTCCTCCTTACTTATGCAAGGAAGTTGGCTTACCACGCTATGAGTCGAAAATGTCAATAAAATTGTATTTTCCAGCAAGATTCTATAGCATTGCGATTTTTATAGCTTGCCACTATAATCCTTCCTCCTTGTTTATGCGAGAAAGTTGGCTCACCAGTGTATTAGTCGAAAATGTCAATAAAAT
>NW_016948082.1:0-1347 GCF_001483705.2 Eufriesea mexicana
ACTCAATCTTACGTGCCGAGACCACAATAGCTGGCATCCGCAGAGAAAAACTGATGTTCATATCAGTGAACAGTCATGAGCAGGGTTCCAACGAATAGCATTGCATAGTGCAAAAGTCAAAACAATCGTAACCATACTTAGCCCAAGCTAGCCTAACCAAACGTGACACAACTGAACCCATCGTGACACGACCACTATTGCTGGCCACCTCAGAGTCGAGCAGGGTAGAGTAGAGCAATGTACAGCACAGGAACTCACAGAATAACAGTGCATCGCGCAAAAGTCAAATTTTTTCGATCCCAACCTAACCAAACGTAATGCTACCAAACGCAACCACGTCTAACCTAACGTGCATAGACCAGTTCTGTTGGACCCCACATCGCCAACCAGAGCGCATTAGAGGAGGCTAAAGCGGAGTATCCCATATGATGGAATTGTAAAACAATTCGTAGATACCGTAAACTTACCCAAACTAACCTAACATAACCGAGCGTAACCAAACTCGATCTAACGTACCGAGACCACTATTCCTGGCTACCCCAGATACGAGAGGAGCAAATCAGAACACTGTAGCGAGCAAAAATCCACCGAACAGCAGTCTATTGCACGTAAGTCAAGGCTATCCTAACCTAACCTCGCAAAACGCAACGTAACCATACGTATCCTAAATAAACCAAACGCGCCCAAAACACTCTTGCTGACTTCCACGTATACAGCCAGAAAAATAGAGCGCAGAACTCCTACAGGTTGCCGCGTAAAGCACAAAAGTGAAAGATATCCTAACTTAACCTCACGTAATCTAACCTAACCAAACGTTACGTGACACCAGCTAACGTGCCACAAACACTATTGTTGGCGTCCCAAGAGACAAGCAGAATACTATACGGCATATCTGGGGCGTAGAAGTCCATAGAATATCAGTTTTGAACACAAAAGTCGACGCGGCCACCATATTTGGCCTCCACAGAGCAAACCAGGGCACGAATGATCAAAGTAGTGCGCAGAAATGCACCGAATATCAGTGTATAGCAGAAAAGTCTTGACTGTCCTCTCCTAACCATACCAAACGTAACATATCCGAACGTGCCCTAACCCAACCCAACGAGCCGCTACCGCTATTGCTGGCCTCGACAGAGTCATGCAGAGCATATTAAAATAGGGTAGGGCGCAGAAATCCATAGAATCACAGTTTATAGCCGAAAAGTCGAAGTATCCAAACCTAACCAAAGCTTAGGCAACATAACGGTACGTACCCTAACACAACCTAATGTGCCGAGACCACTGTGACTGGCTTCCTCAAAGGCAATCGGAACATACTATTGCAAAGTAGATCCCAGAAATACACCG
>NW_016948083.1:0-257 GCF_001483705.2 Eufriesea mexicana
TCTATAGCATTGCATTGTCAATATCACGCCAGTAGAATCTCTCCTCCTTATTTATGCAAGGAGAATATCTCACCTCGATAATAGTCGAATCTGTCAATAATATTGATCTTTCCAGCCAGATTCTATAGTATTGAAATGGCTATAGCCCAACAATAGAATATTTCCTCCTTATTTATGCAAAAAAGTTAGCTCCTCTCGGTATTAGTCGAAAATGTCAATGAATTGAATCTGCCAGGCACATTCTATATCATTGCAAT
>NW_016948084.1:0-552 GCF_001483705.2 Eufriesea mexicana
CATATTCTGCTTCGCTCTGGGGATTTCAGCAATTGTGGTCTCTGCACGTTATGTTGATTTATGCTACGTATGGTTTGGCTATGTCAGTATGGGTTGGGTTTTCACCGCTTTGACTTTCTCGATGTGGACTCATATTTGGTCGATTTATGCGCTCTACTGTGTTCTTATACGCTGTGCTTGGCTCTGGGGAGGACAGCAATGAGGGTCTCGTCTCGTTAAGCTTAGTTGATCAGTTTTGATTGGATCGAACGTGTGAGGTTTGGATGTCTTCGACGTTTGTGTTATTCGCTGCTCTTTTGATGCTTTCTGCGAACCGCTGTGCTGCGTGATATACACCCTATTCTATGGCTTCCTGCGCTCTACATTGCTCCGGCATGTTCCGCCTGGCACTGGCAAGGCAAAGGCCAACAAATGCGGTCCAGGCACAATATGTTGAGCTATGTTACGCTTGGATCTATTATGTTTGGTTTTGTTAGGGTAGGACAGCTCTGACGCTTGGGCTATGCACTGCCATTCGGTGGCCTTCTGCGCTCTACTGTGACATAATACTCC
>NW_016948085.1:0-524 GCF_001483705.2 Eufriesea mexicana
ACGATATTTGTCGAAAATGTCAACAAAATTGAACTTTCCAGCCAGATTCGATAACATTGCAACAGCTATAGCACGCCAATAGAATCTTTCCTCGTTATTTATGCAATAAAGCTTGCTCACCACGATATAAGTCGAAAATGTCAATAAAAGTGAATTTTCCAGGAAGATTCTATTACTTTGCAATGCCTATAGCACGCCAAAAGAATCTTTCCTCCTTATTTATGCAAGAAAGTTTGCTCACCACAAGATTAGTCGATAATGTCAATATAATTGAACTTTCCAGCCAGATTCTGTAGCATTGCGACGGCTATAGCAAGTGGACTGTGTCTTTGCTCCGTATTTATGCATGAAAGTTAGCTCACCATGATGTTAGCCGGAAATGTCGACAAAATTGAATTTAAATTTTCCAGCAAGATTCTGTAGCATTGTAATGCCTACAGCATGCCAACAGTATGTTTCGCACTTATTTATGCAAGAAAGTTATCTCACCACGAGATTAGTCGAAAATGTCAATAAAATTGAAT
>NW_016948086.1:0-693 GCF_001483705.2 Eufriesea mexicana
ACAGTACTAAGTGTAGACATCTGCACAATACTACAGCCATTGGACCAATCTGTTCTCCAATCAGCAATTGTTCAGCTTGTTGTTCAGCAATTGTAGAATGAATAATGGATAAGGCAATTGTTGCTGGAGACATTGACATATGTCAAAATAGTAACGAGAACCGCCGTCATAACGGCACTGAAGCCGTTGGAATAATTTGGTCACAGATCATTTAAATTCAACCGCAAATCTTGCATAATAAACGTATGGAATGGTTGTTTCTAGATATGGTTACAGTTGGCGGCACCGTGCCTGGTACATCCAAATTAATTTGATGAGAGATGATACTGATCCTGCAGCAATTCTAGAATGGCGAAAGACGGTCCCATTATTGCTCGGTATATTAGAAACTGACATCACGGTACTGAGTACAGCCAACATCACAGTACTCTAGCAGTTGGATTAACTTGAAAATTGATGCCTCAATTTCCACAGCTGCTCCAACTAATCATGGCATACAAGTGTTCTGTCTAGAGATATTTACATCTAGCAGGACGGTGCTAAGTGCATCCACCAACAGAACGCCGTAGCCGTTGGTTCAATCTGTACGCTGATGACATAAGCCGTGTAGCAGTTCTAGAATGACGTATCTATGAATCATACATCGGTACTGATATTGACCCCTGGCAATGCAGTACTGAGTGTAGCTATCTA
>NW_016948087.1:0-337 GCF_001483705.2 Eufriesea mexicana
TGCAAAGTTGTAGAATCATCCTGGAAAATTCAATTTTACTGACATTTTCGACTAATATCGTGGAGAGCAAACTTTCTTGCGTAAGTAAGGAGGAAAGATGCCTTTTGAGTACTATAGCCATTGCAATGATATAGAGTGTGGCTGGATAATTCAATTTTGTTGACATTTTCGACCAATATCGCGGTGAGCTAACTTCCTTGCGTAAGTAAGGAGGAAAGACGCTTTATAAGTTCTATAGCCATAGTAATGAGATAGATTGTTGCTGGAAAACACTATTTTGAAGACATTTTCGACTACTATCGTGGTGAGCTATCTCTCTTACATAAATAAGGCGGAA
>NW_016948088.1:0-559 GCF_001483705.2 Eufriesea mexicana
CTCCACCAAATGATAAAAGATTGAAATCTCTGTAACAAAATTTTTCATTGCAAAGAACAATACGATCAGGGCTAAATTCTGCAAACATATATGATTTTTACTTTACTGCTGCTGTTTTAGTTTTTTTAACTGTCCTTTACTTCTTCACCTTCCTGTACTATTATTCTCGGTGTAATATCAGAAAATGGATCGTTCAATATTATAGTTTTTATTAATCTTGGAGGATAAAGTGGTCTATCATTCTACAAAAAAGAGGAAATATTATATTTATATCAATGCTTGATATATATTCTTGCAAACATTAAATTTACCTCATCTACAAGTACTTCTTCGAGTGTAAGCATACTATATATAGATTCTCCAGTAACTCCAGTAGCTCTACCAGAAATTGTATGCTCATTCTGCAAATCTGGTGTAGAACTAAGAATAAAGAAGTATTGGGAACCATTATCATCTTTATAGCATTAACCATAGTAATTAAATCTCGTCGAGAAAAACGTAATCGTGTATGAAATTCGTCCTAAAACATATATATGCAATAATTATTTTTCGATAAAAA
>NW_016948089.1:0-403 GCF_001483705.2 Eufriesea mexicana
AGTTGTTTTCATTGTAACCTAGTTATGACAAATATATTAGCTTCATCAATGTAAAATAGTTCCAAAATCAAATAAATTCTAATTTATTATTTATTATTGTAATTCAAATTAGAAATTATTTAATATATTAATATAGATATTTAGAAAGTATATATTGTACAACGGTTAAATTTATAAAAATAGATATACAATTCATTGAAATATTATTAAATAATATTTATTACTTTACCCTTACTGGCTGGCTCTAGCATATAAATATTACTCATGTTTGTAAGTCTCCTACAAAAAAAAATCCTTCATCAATAATGTTTCATATTAAATCTTTAGTTATTTATAAATTAGTCAACCAAATGGTTCTTTTCTCGAATAATCATCAGCAGGTAAGACGTACCTTTTACCACCT
>NW_016948090.1:0-489 GCF_001483705.2 Eufriesea mexicana
AAGATTGTATATATTAGCATAGGATTGCTTAGTCTTATTTGCGATACACTGCTATTCGGTGGACTTCTGCGCTCAGCTGTGCTCTAGTATGTTCTGCTTTGCTCTGGGGTGGCCGGTAGTAGTGCTCCCTGCGCGCTAGCGTGAGTTACGTTACGCTTCGTTAGGTTAGGTTAGGAAGGCTTCTCAGGGTTTCTCTGACTTTTGTGCTATACACTGCCATTTGGTGGATTTGTGCACTCTACATTGCAATACTATGCTTCGCCCGACTCTGGGGAGGCGAGCAATAGTCGTCGTGGCACGTTGCTTTGGGTAATGTTACGATAGGTGAGGCTACGTTAGGCAATGTTTGGTCAGGGTAGCTTCTATTCTCGTGCTATACACAGTTATTCGGTGGGAGTGGGCACCAGCGACCAACTGCGCTCTACTACATTCTGCTTGGTTCTGGGGGGCCAGAAGCAGTGATCGCGTCGCCCCATGTGGAGATATGCT
>NW_016948091.1:0-642 GCF_001483705.2 Eufriesea mexicana
TTTGGTTAGGTTAGGCTAGGGCAGGTTATGTTAAGGAATCTTCCACCTTTGTCCCATTCACTTGAATGCGGAGGATTTCTGCAAGTTACTGTGCTCTAGTATACTCCACTTCCCTCTGTGTATATTAGCAGTAGTTGTGTCGTCATGTTATGTCCAGTTAGGTTACGTTTGGGTATGTTACGTTTGGCTAGGTTAGGATAGGCTGCTTTGGCTTGTGTGCTTTACACCGCCGTTCGGTGGATTTCTGTGATCTACTGTGCTCCACTTCATCCTGCTTGGCTATGGGGCGTCCAGAAGCAGCGGTCGCTGTACGTTACATTGAGATATGTTGCGATTGGTTAGCTTAGGTTAGGACATGCCACTGTATCTACGGCTTTTGTGCTTTACACAGCATTGCCGTGGATGCTTGCGCACTACAGTGCGCTTGTACATTCCGCTTGTATCTGTGGGGCAGCAGTAGTGGTCTCGTCATGTTAGGTTGTGTTAGGTTTCGTTTGGAAGTGATACTTTTGGCTAGGGTAGGATACTCTAGTTTGACTATCGTAACATGCACTGCTATTCCGCGGGTTTCTGCGCTCCAGTGTGTTCTAATATGCTCTGTTTGGCACTGGGGTGGCCAATAATTGTGGTCTCGGCGCGTTA
>NW_016948092.1:0-214 GCF_001483705.2 Eufriesea mexicana
ACTTTTGCGCCATACGCTGCTCTTCGGTGGATTTCTGCGCTCTACTGGGCTTTAGTACATTCTGCTTGTCGCTGCGGAGGCATGCAATAGCAGTCTCGTTATGCTAAGTTGATCTGTGCTCCGTTTGTATATGCCACGATTGGCTAGGTTAGGATAGTCTACTTTGGCTTTTGTGACACACACTGTTATTAGGTGTATTTCCGTGCTCTATTTT
>NW_016948093.1:0-834 GCF_001483705.2 Eufriesea mexicana
CTCTGTATTGTCTGATCTTGACTGATTTTTCAGGATTAAAAAAGCGATTTTCCTTTTCTCTTTCTTCTCCTTTTTTTAGTTGCATCGCATTTTATGCTAACGAGGACCAAATTTGCTTTTAATGATTAATTAACACCAAATTTTCTGGTGATGATTTGACAAAAAATTATTTTAAACAAAACTGGCTCGATCATTTACAATAGCCTAGAAATTGCAATGAAAAAAGGTACCTAAACAATTTTTTCGTTAAAAGATTAAATAGTCTTTAGATTACAATCAAATCGGAAAACAAAGTCATGGTTTTCGTATCTTGAATTTAGATATAGGCAAATTATCATTGACAAGGGTCCACAAAAAATTTCAATGTGTCACGAATTAAATTGTGAATTCAACGTTAACTGAAGTTTATTATATTAACGTATTAATTAAATTGATAAATTTGTTGAGCTAGAATGCTACTAATTATTTTTCAACGACTATAATCTTGACTTTTTATTAAAAAAGGAAGAAAGTTCTTCGAAAAATTTTTTTATCGCAATTTACAGTTAATTGCAAATTAGCCAACTTTTGTTTGAAACTTCTATTTTTGTCAAATCACCGGAAATGCATGAAAAGTCATGATAAATATTACAAAGGACAGCCTATATAGCATATGTAATATGAATTCAAACAATACGTGTAATTGTTTTCTCTCTTTATATTTTCAAAGAACATTATAATCTATTCGGTAAAAATATTTGATAAATTGATAACAGAATGTAGGATGGCGAAACTGATCTTGAGACACCGAAAATTGACGAAAGAACAAGAACACAATAACACAAACTCAAAACT
>NW_016948094.1:0-589 GCF_001483705.2 Eufriesea mexicana
TATTTATGCAAAAAAGTTATCTCACCACGATAATGGAAGAAAATGTCAATAAAATTGGTTTTTTCGTACAGATTACACATCATTGCAATGGCTGTAGCACGCCAATAGAATCATTCCTCCTTATTTATGCAAGAATGTTAGCTCACCCCGATATTTGTCGAAACTGTCTATATAATTATATTTTGCATCCAGATACTATAGCAATGCAAGTGATATAGCACGCCAACGGAATTTTCCCTCCTTATTGATGCAAGAAAGTTAGCTCAACACGATATTGGGAGAAAATGTTAATAAAATTGGATTTTCCAGCCAGATTCTGTAGCATTGCAATGGCTATAGGACGCCAACAGCTTCCTTCTTCCATATTTAGGCAAGAAAGTTAGCTCACCCAGATATAAGAAGAAAATGTTAATGAAATTGAATTAGAAATTGAATTCTCCATCCAGATTATATATCATTGCAATGGCTATAGCAGTCCAATAGAATCTTTCCTCCTTATTTATGTAAGAATGTTAGCTCAACACGATATTATTAGAAAATGTCAATAAAATTGAATTTTCCATGCAGATTCTATGGCATTGCAATGGCT
>NW_016948095.1:0-260 GCF_001483705.2 Eufriesea mexicana
TTATTCGAAAATGTCAATAAAATTGATTTTTCGATGCAAATTCTATTCCATTGCAAAGGCCATTGCACGCCAATCGAATCCTTCCTCCTTATTTATGCAAGAAGGTTAACACACTACGATATTAGTCGAAATTATCAATAAAATTGAATTTTCGAGGCAGATTCTATAGGATTTCAATGGCTATAGCACGCCAATAGAATCCTTCCAACTTATTTATGCATCAAAGTAATCTCACCAAGATATTAGCCGAAAATGTCAAT
>NW_016948096.1:0-664 GCF_001483705.2 Eufriesea mexicana
ATATCCATACATTCATACATACATCCACCCATCCATCCATACATCCATCCATCCAGACATCCACATTCATGCTCACATCCATACATCCAAAGATACTGTCATCCGTACTTCCATCCACAAGATATTTCCATACATCCACACATCCATTCATCTATACATACATACATCCATACATTCGTAAACCCATCGATCCATACCTCAATCCTTCCATTCATCCATCCATCCATACAGCCTGCCGTCCATACATCCATGCATTCATACGTCCACACATCCATAAATCCATCCATACGTAATTCCATCTTTCGATACATCTATCCATACATACATCCCAACATATATACATCCATACATCCATACATACGAACATCCGTCCATAATCCATCCATTCATCCACCCAGTTATACATACATCCATACATACATCTACACATACATATATACACCCATCCATCCATACATCCATCCATACATACATCCACCATCCATACATCCACACATATATACATCCATCCATCCATACATATATACATCCATACATCCATACATCCGTGCATACATACATTCACACATCCATACATACATACATCCATACATCCATACAACCACACATCCATCCATCCACACATACATAAACCCTATCATCCGTACTTCCATCCATAGATACT
>NW_016948097.1:0-885 GCF_001483705.2 Eufriesea mexicana
AAAGATTTTATTGCTTTGCTATAGCCACCGCATTGCAATAGAATCTGAATGAAATGTCAATTTCATTGACATTTCCGTGTAATATTGTGGCGAGCAAACCTTTCTGCGTAAATAAGGAGAAAAGATACTATCGGTTTGCTGTAGCCATTGAATTGCAATAGTATCTGTCCGTAAAGTTCAATTTCATTGACATTTTCGACTAATATCGAGGTGAGAAAATCGAGGTGAGAAATATTATCCTGTTAAATAAAGAGGAAAGACACTATTGCATTGCTATAGCCATTGCATTGCTCTAGAATATGGCTGAAAAGTTCAATTTTATTGATATTTTCGTCTAATATTGTGGTCGGCAATGCCTTTCTGCGTAAGTAAGGAGGAAAGATTCTATAGGTTTAATACAGCCATTGCATTTCAATAAAATCTGACTGAAAAGTTCAATTTTATAGTCTCTTTCGACTAATATCGTGGTGAGCAAGTTTCTCTGCATGAATAAGGAGGAAAGATTCTACTGGTTTCCTATAGCCAATGCATTGCAATAGAATCTGACTGAAAAGTTCAATTTTATTGACATTTTCGTGTAATATTGTGGTGAGCAAACCTTTCTGCGTAAACAAGGACTGCATTTGCAAGCCGTAAACAATATATTGGTTTGTTATAGCCATTGCAATGCGAAAGAGTCTGCCTGAAAAGTTCAATTTTATCGACATTTTCGGTTAATATCGTGGTGAAAGAGTCTGGCTGAAAAGTTGAATTTTATCGATATTTTCGGTTAATATTGTGGTGAGAAGTATTTTCTGCATAAATAAAGTGGAAAGATGCTATTGGTTTGCTATTGCCATTGTATTACAATCGAATCTGCCTGAAAATCTCTATTTTAATGAAATC
>NW_016948097.1:912-1236 GCF_001483705.2 Eufriesea mexicana
GTGAGCGAGCTTTTCTGCATATACAAGCCGTAAACAATATATTGGTTTGTTATAGCCATTGCAATGCAATAAAGTCTGTCTGAAAGGTTTAAAACAATTGATATTTTTAACTAATGTCGTTGTGAGCAATATTTTCTGCATAAATAAGGATCAAAGGTCCTATTGGTCTGTTATAGCCATTGCATTGCAATCGAATTCGACTGAAAAGTTCAATTCTATTGCCATTTTCGACTAATATCGTGGTGAGCATGCTTTTCTGAGTAAGTAAGGAGGAAAGATCCTATTGGTTTGCTGTAGCCATTGCATTGCAATAGAATCTGCACG
>NW_016948098.1:0-7157 GCF_001483705.2 Eufriesea mexicana
ATTATAACGGCATATTCGACTAATATCTCCGCGAGCTAAATCTGTACATAAATAAGGAGAGGATTTTCTATTGGTTCGTTAAAACCATTGCAATTCAATCGAATCTGACAAGAAAGTTCAGTTATATTGATGTTTCCGACTAACATCGCGGTGAGCCATGTTCTTACATAAATAGGGAGAAAAAGTCTTATTGCTTAGCTATAGCTATCGCAATTCAATAAAATTTGACTAGAAAGTTCAAATATATAGACATTTTCGAATAATATCGTGGTAAGCTTATCTTTTTACATAAATAAGTTGGAGAAATACTATTGGTTCGCTATAGCCATAGCAATTCAGCAGAATATGGTTGGGAAGGTCGTTTATGTAGCATATTCGACTAACAACGCGGTGAGCTATCATTTTTATTTATATAAGGAGATAAATTTCTATTGGTTTGCTATAGCCATTGCAATTCATTAGGATATGTCTAGAAAGCTCAATTTATAATGACACTTCCGACTAATATTGCGGTGCGCTAAATTTTGTACTTCAATAATGTGGAAAAACTCATTTGGTTTGCTATAGCCATTGCAATTCATTAGGATATGTCTAGAAAGCTCAATTAATAATGGCATTTCCGTCTAATATTGCGGTGAGCTAACTTTTTTACTTAAATAAGGTGGAAAAATTCTATTGGTCTGCTATAGCCATAGCAATTCAATAGAATTTGAATAGAAAGTGCAATTTTATTGACAGTTTCGACTAATACCGTTGTGAGACGGATTTCACATAAATAATGATGAAAAATACTGATCGGTTGCTATAGCCTTTCGCAATCCATTAGAATTTGTCTAGAAAGCTCTATTTCTAATGACGTTTTCGACTAATATGGAAGTCAGCTAACTTTTTTACTTAATTAGGTGGAAAAACGCTATTGGTTCGCTATAGCCATTGCATTTCAGTAGAATTTGAATAGAAAGTACAGTTATATTGATATTTTCGTCTTATATCAATGTGAGCTTGTTTTTTTACATAAATGAGGTGGAAGAATTCTACTGGTTTGATGTAGCCATCGCAGTTCAACTGAATTTGAGTCGAAATTACAATTATTTTGACATCCTCGGCTAATATCGCGGTGTGCTTCTTTTTTTTCATAATTAAGGCGAAAAAATTATATTGCTAAGCTATAACCATTGCAATTCAGTGAAATTTGAACAGAAAGTTCAGTTATATTGACATTTTCGGCTAATAACGAGTTGAGATACCTTTTTCACGTAGAAATGGGGAAAAAGCTCTCTTTGCTCCTATAGCCATTTCAATTCTATAGAGTTTGACTAGAAAATATAATTATATTGACATCTCAGACAAATATCGTCGTGTACTAATTTTTTTACATAAATAATGATGAAGAAATCCATTGCCTAGCAATAGCCATCGAAATTCAATATAATTTAGCTAGGCAGCATGTATATATCGACATATTCGAATAATATCGCGGTAAGCTGAATTTCTTGCATATATAAGAACAGAGAATTCTATTGGTTAGCTACAACCGTTGCTATTCAATAGAATTTGACTAGAAAGTTCAGTTATGTTGACATTATAGAATAATATCGTGGTGGGGTAACTTTTTTACATAAACAATGAGGCAAAATACTATTGGGGTGCTATAGCCAATGCTGTTCTACGGAATTTGACTAGAAAGATCAATTATATTGACATTTTCGGCTCATACGCGGTGAACCATCTTTTTTACATAAATAAGGAGGAAGAATTCTATTGGTTTGCTATAGCCATTTCAATTGAATAGAATTTTACTAGAAAGTAGAATTATATTGACATTTTCGATTAATACCGCCGTGAGCTAATTTTTTTACGTAAATAAGGATGAACAAATCCATTGGTTGGCTATAGCCGTCGAAATTCAATATAATTTGACTAGGATGCAGGTATATATCGACATATTCGTCAAATATCGCGGTCAGCTACCTTTTTTGCATAAATAAAGGGAGAAAATTATATTGGTTTGCTATATCTATTGCAATTCAATAGAGTTTGAATAGAAAGTACAATTCTATTGACATTTTCGACTAAGAACGTGATGAGGTTACCTTTTTACATAAAAAGGGGACAAAACTCTCTTGGTATTCTATAGCTAATGCAATTCATTAGAATTTGACTAGAAAGTTCAATTATATACCCATTTTCGTCTAATAACGCGTTGAGGTACTTATTTCACATAAAAATGCAGAAAAATCCCTCTTGGTTACCTATAGCTATTGCAATTCATTTGAATTTGACTGGAAAGAACAATTATATGGACATTTTCGGTAAATATCGCGGTGAGCTACATTTTTTCATAAATAAAGAGAGAAAATCATATTGGTTTGCTATAGTCGTTGCAGTTCAATAGAATTTGGCTAGAAAGTTGAATTATATTGACATTTACGGCTAATACCTCGGTGAGCTAACTTTTTTACTTAAATAAGGAGAAATGATTCTATTGGATTGCTATAACCGCTGCAATTCAATATAATATGACTAGAGAGATCAATTATAATGACATTATCGACTAGTATCGCAGTGAGCTAACCTTTTTCATAAATAAGGTGGAAAAATTCTACATCTTTGCTATAGCCACTGCAATTCAATAGCATTCTTGTATAGAAAGTACAATTTTATTGACATTTTCGCCTGATACTGTGGTGAGCCAGATTTTACATAAATAAGGTGGAAAAATACATTTAGCCTGCTATAGCCATCGCAAATCTGCAGACTTTTACCAGAAATTTCATTTATAACGATATATCCGTCAAATATAGCAGTTAGCTGCCTTTTTTCCTAAATGTTGAGAGAAAATTATATTGGTTTGCTGCAGCCATTGGAAATCAATGAAATTTGGCAAGAAAGTTCAATTATATAGACGTTTTCGACTAATATCGTGTTGAGGTACCTATTTCACATAAGAATGCAGAAAAATCCCTCTTGGTTTTCTGTAGCTATTGCAATTCATTAGAATTTGGCTAGAAAGTTCAATTATATTGACATTTTCGACCAATAAAGCGTTGAAGCAACTTTTTCACATGGAACTGGAGAAAAAACACTCTTGGTTTTCTGTAGCTATAACAATTCATTAGAATTCGACCAGAAAGTTCAATTATATTGACATTCTCGGCTAATATCGCGCTGAGCTAACTTGTAGACATATATATGATGAGAAAAAATTCTATTGCTTTGCTATAGCTATTGCAGTTCAATAGAATTTGGCAGGAAGGTTCAATTATATTGACTATTTCGGCTAATACCGCGGTGAGCTAAGTTTGTTACATAAATAGGGATATAAAATTCTATTTGTTTGTTATAGTTAATGGAATTCAACAGAATTTTACTACTAAGCACAATTATATTGATATTTTCGGCTAGGAACGCGGTGAGCTAGCTTTTTCACTTAAATAAGGAGAAAAAATTCTATTGGTTTGCTGTAGCTATTGCAGCTCAATAGAATTTGGTTAGAAAGTTGAATTATATTGACATTTACGGCTAATACCGCGGTGAGATAACTTTTTATCTTAAATAAGGAGATAAAATTCTATTGGTTTGCTATAGCCACTGCAATTCTATATAATTTGACTAGAAAGATCAATTATAATGAAATTTTCGACTAATATCGCGGTGAGCTATAATTTTTACATTAGTAAGGAGAAAAAATTCTATTGCTTTGCTATACCCGTTGCAATTCAATAGAATTTGGCCAGAAAGTTGAATTATATTGAAATCTTCTGCTAATATCGCGGAGAAATAGCTTTTTTCTCGAATAATGAGAAAAAATTCAATTTCCTCGCTATAGCTATTGCAATTCAATAGAATTTGACTAGAAATATCATTTGTACTGACATATTCGACTAATATCGTAGTGGGATAATTTTTTTACATAAATAAGGACGGGAAAATGTATTGGTTTGCTATAGCTATTGGAATTCAACAGAATTTTACTAGTAAGTTCAATGATAATCACATATTCGACTAATAACGCGGTGAGCAAATTTTTTACATAAATAAGATGAATATATACGATTGGTTTGCTATAGCTATTTCAATTCAACAGAATTTGACTAGAAATTTCATTTATACTGCCATATTCGACTAATATCGTAGTGTGATAATTTTTTTACTTAAATAAGGAGAGGAAATTATATTCGTTTGCTGTAGCCATTGCAGTTCAAGAGAATTTGGCAAGAAGGTTCAATTATATTGACGATTTCGGCTAATACCACGGTAAGCTAATTTTTTACTTAAATAAGGTGAAAAAATTCGATTGGTTTGCTATTGCTATTTGAATTCAGTAGAATTTTACTAGAAAGGTCAATTATAATGACATATTCGACTAATATCGCAGTGAGCTACCTGCTTTACATAAGTAAGGAGAGAAAATTATAATGATTTGCTATAACCGTTACAATACTGTTGAATTTGGCTAGAAAGTTCAATTATACCTACGTTTTCGACGAATAACGCGTTGAAGCACCTTTCTCACATGGAAATGGAGAAAGGCACTCTTGGTTTTCCTGTAGCTATTGCAATTCATTAGAATTTGACTAGAAAGCACAATTATATTGACATCTTATACTAATATCGCGGTGAAACAGCTCTTTTAAATAAATAACGGGAAAAAATTCTATTGGTTTGCTATAGCCGTAACATTTCAATAGAATTTTATTAGAAAGATCAATTGTAATGACATATTCGTCTAATATCCCTGTGAGATAAGTTTGTACATAAATAAGGAGAAAGATTCTATTTGTTTTCTATAGCCATTGCAATGCAATAGAATTAACTAGAAATTTCATTTATACTGACATATTCGACTAATATCGTGAGATAATTTCTTTTACCTAAATAATGTGGAAAAATACTATTGATTTTCTATAGCCTTTGCAATTCTTTACGATCTTACTGGAAAGTTCAACTATATAGGCATTTTCGAATAATATCGTGGTAAGCGTATCTTTTTACATAAATAGGGCGAAAAAACAATCTTGGATTTCTATAGCTATTGCAATTTCTTTACAATATGGATAGAAAGATCAATTATATTGACATTTTCGGCTCATACGCGGTGAACCATCTTTTTTACATTAATAAGGAGGAAGAATTCTATTGGTTTGCTATAGCCATTTCAATTCAATAGAATTTTACTAGAAAGTAGAATTATATTGACATTTTCGATTAATATCGCCGTGAGCTAATTTTTTTACGCAAATAAGGATGAACAAATCCATTGGTTGGCTATAGCCGTCGAAATTCAATATAATCTGACTAGGATGCACGTATATATCGACATATTCGTCTAATATCGCGGTGAGCTACCTTTTTTGCATAAATAAAGGGAGAAAATTATACTGGTTTGCTATAGCTATTGCAATTCAGTAGAGTTTGAATAGAAAGTACAATTCTATTGACATTGTCGACTAAGAACGTGATGATGTAACCTTTTTACATAAAAAGGGGACAAAACTCTCTTCGTATTCTATAGCTAATGCAATTCATTGGAATTTGACTAGAAAGTTCAATTACATACCCATTTTCGTCTAATAACGCGTTGAGGTACTTATTTCACATAGAAATGCAGAAAAGTCCCTCTTGGTTTCCTATAGCTATTGCAATTCATTTGAATTTGACTGGAAGGAACAATTATATGGACATTTTCGGTAAATATCGCGGTGAGCTACATTTTTTCATAAATAAAGGGCGAAAATCATATTGGTTTGCTATAGTCGTTGCAGTTCAATAGAATTTGGCTAGAAAGTTGAATTATATTGACATTTACGGCTAATACCTCGGTGAGCTAACTTTTTTACTTAAATAAGGAGAAATGATTCTATTGGATTGCAATAACCGCTGCAATTCAATATAATTTGACTAGAGAGATCAATTATAATGACATTATCGACTCGTATCGCAGTGAGCTATAATTTTTACATAAATAAGGAGCAGAAATTCTATTGTTTTGCTATAGCCATTTCATTTCACAGGAATTTGACAAGAAAGGTCAATTATATTGATATTTTCGCCTAATATTGTGGTGAGGTAACTTTTTTACATAAATTAGGTGGGAACACTCCATTGATATGCTATAGCCATTGCAATTCAATTGAATTTGACTAGAAAGCTCAATTATAATGAAATTTCAAATAATACCGCGGTGAGCTAACCTTTTTCTTAAATGAGGTGGAAAAATTCTACATCTTTGCTATAGCCACTGCAATTCAATAGCATTCTTGTATAGAAAGTACAATTTTATTGACATTTTCGCCTGATACTGTGGTGAGCCAGATTTTACATAAACAAGGTGGAAAAATACATTTAGCCTGCTATAGCCATCGCAAATCTGCAGACTTTTACCAGAAATTTCATTTATAATGATATATCCGTCAAATATAGCAGTGAGCTGCCTTTTTTCCTAAATGTTGAGAGAAAATTATATTGGTTTGCTACAGCCATTGGAAATCAATGAAATTTGGCAAGAAAGTTCAATTATATAGACGTTTTCGACTAATATCGTGTTGAGGTACCTATTTCACATAAAAATGCAGAAAAATCCCTCTTGGTTTTCTGTAGCTATTGCAATTCATTAGAATTTGGCTAGAAAGTTCAATTATATTGACATTTTCGACCAATAAAGCGTTGAAGCAACTTTTTCACATGGAACTGGAGAAAAAACACTCTTGGTTTTCTGTAGCTATAACAATTCATTAGAATTCGACCAGAAAGTTCAATTATATTGACATTCTCGGCTAATATCGCGCTGAGCTAACTTGTAGACATATATATGATGAGAAAAAATTCTATTGCTTTGCTATAGCTATTGCAGTTCAATAGAACATGGCAAGAAAGTTGAATTATATTGACATTTACGGCTAATACGGCGGTGAGCTAAGTTTTTTACTTAAATAGGGAGATAAAATTCTATTTGTTTGTTATAGTTATTGCAATTCAACAGAATTTTACTACTAAGCTCAATTATATTAATATTTTCGGCTAAGACTGCGGTGAGCTAGCTTTTTCACTTAAATAAGGAGAAAAAATTCTATTGGTTTGCTGTAGCTATTGCAGCTCAATAGAATTTGGTTAGAAAGTTGAATTATATTGACATTTACGGCTAATACCGCGGTGAG
>NW_016948098.1:7195-7506 GCF_001483705.2 Eufriesea mexicana
CTATTGGTTTGCTGCAGCCACTGCAATTCTATATAATTTGTCTAGGAAGGTCAATTATAATGACATTTTCGACTAATACCGCGATGAGCTATCTTTTTTGCGTAAATAAGGAGAAATAATGCTACTGGTTTCCTATAGTCATTGCAATTCAGTGGAATATGACTAGAAAGTTAAATTATAGTGACACTTTCGACTGACATCGTGTTGAGCTAATTTTTTACATAACAATGGAGAAATTACTCTAGTGTCTAGCTAAAGCCATTGCAGTTCAATATAATTTGACTAGAGACTTCAATTATAATGGCACTTTC
>NW_016948099.1:0-880 GCF_001483705.2 Eufriesea mexicana
ATGGATGAATGGCTGTATGGATGAATGGATGTTTGTATGGATGTATTTATGGATGGATTTATGTATGGAAGGACGGATATATGAATGGATGTACGTTTGGGTGGATAGATGTATGGGTTCGTGGATGTATGGACGGATGGATGTATGGATGGATGGATGTGTGATTGAATTGAGGTATGGATTGACGCATGCACGGATGAATGGATATATGGATGAATATATGTATGGATGTATGTATGGGTGAATGTATTGATGGATTGGTGCATGGATGGATGGATTTATGGATGTACGTATTTATGAATGTATGGATGTACGGTTGGGCGGATATACGGTTAGATGGATGAATGAATGCATGTATGTATGGATGTATGTATGTATGAATGTATGGATGTATGGATGTATAGATGTACGAATGTATGCATGTACGGTTGTGTGGATGTATGGCTGTATCTATGTATGGATGTAAGGATGGATGAATGTATGTATTGATGTATGTATTGAAGTATATATGGATGGATGGATGGATGGATTGTTTTATGGATGTACGGGTCGATGGATGTATGGCCGGGTGGGTGTTCGGATGGGTGGATGTACGGAAGTATGCATGTACGAAGGTATGGATGTACGGATGAATGGATGTACGTATGTATATATGTATCGATGTATGGATGTATGGGTGTATGGGTGTATGGATGGATGAATGTATGTATGGATGTATGTGTGGATGGCAGGATATATGAATGGACGGATGTATTGACGTACAGATGTATGGAAGTACTAATGTATGGTTGTATGGATGTATGTATGGTTGTCTGTATGGATGTATGTATGGATGTATGGAAGGATGTTTGTAAGGGTGTGTGTGTGGATGTATGTATGG
>NW_016948100.1:0-350 GCF_001483705.2 Eufriesea mexicana
GTATAACTCAACCTAACATTACGAGACCACCATTGCTGAACTCGTAGGAGACAAGCAGAATGTGCTAGAGCACAGTAGAGCGCAGAAATCCAGTGCAATGCAGTGAATGGCACAAGCGCCGTAGGTACCATATCCTAACCTATCATAATCCCACCTAGCCGAACACAGCATAACACAACATGACGTGCCGCGACCGCTGCTCCAGGCCTCCCCAGAGAAAAGCAGATTGCAGTAGAGCTTAGTGGAACACAGAAATCCACCTGATGCTAGTGTATAGCACGAGAGTGAAAGCTATCCTGACAAAACTTAACATAACCTAATCCAACCGAACATAATCTAACACAAAATAA
>NW_016948101.1:0-316 GCF_001483705.2 Eufriesea mexicana
GTAGTAGCTGCACGATAGGTTGTGTTAGTTTACGTTTGGGTATGCTACGATTGGTTTGGTTAGTAGAGGATAGCAACGACTTTTGTTATATGCACTGCTATTCGGTAGATTCCGTCGCTCGACTATGATCTGATTTGGTCAGCATGGCTCTCGGAAGGACAGCAATAAATCTCTTGGCGCGTCATGCCGTGCTGGGCAACGTTTGCTTGGGTTAGGTTAGGAGAGGTTAGGTCAGGTTATCTTTGACTTTTGTGCTACACGCTGAAGCGCCGCAGATATCTGTGATCTACTGAGGTGTAGTATATTCAGCTTGGCT
>NW_016948102.1:0-2375 GCF_001483705.2 Eufriesea mexicana
TCCACAGATTCAAACAGAAGCTAGTAGAGCAATGCAGTGCACAGATATAGGCCGAGCAGTAGTTTACAACACAAAAGACAAGCCTAACCTAACCAAACGTATCCTAACCTAGCAGAGCCTACCGTAACCTATATCAACCCAGCGTGCCGAGACCACGCTTGCCGGCCTCCCCGGAGCGAAGCAGAGCATACTAGAAGAGAGTAGAGCGCAGTAGTCCACGGAACTGCTGTGTGTAGCACAAAAGTCAAAGATATCCTAACCTAACCTCTCATAACCTAGCCAAGCCAAGCGTAACATAGCTAAAAGTAATGTGGCGGGAATAAAATTGCTGGCCTCCCCAGAGACAAGATGGGCACATTAGAGCAATGTAGAGCGTAGAACTCCTCCAAATATCGGTGTATAGCACAAACGTTAAAGCTACCTTAGCATGACATATACAAGTGTAATACAACCAAATGCAACCTAACCTAACCTATCGTGCCAAGACCCATGTCGCTGGCCTCCACAGAGCCAAGCATAGCATACTAGAGCAATATGGATCGCAGAAATCCACCGAATTCCAGTGCATAGCGCAAAAGTCTACGCTACCATATCCTTACCTAACCAAACGCGACATAATCAAACGCAATGTGTCTCTGCATAACTTGCCGATAACATTACTGCCGGCCTCCCCGTAGGCAAGCAGAATATACTAGAGCACATTAGAGCGTAGAAATTCTCCGAATGGCAGTGTATAGCACTAGCGTCAAAGCCATCCTAACCAAACTTAGCCTATCCTAACAGATCCAAGAGTTACGTAACAGAGTCGAATGTGCAGCAACCACTATTGCCGACCCCCCGCGCCAAGCAGAGCTCGTTAGAGCACTGCAGGGCGCAGAAATCCCCAGAACATCAGTGTATAGCACAAAAGCCGAAGCTACCCTATCCCAACGTAACCAAGCGTTACCTAACCAAGCGTAGCCTGACACAACCTAACGTGCCGAGACCACCATTGCTGTCCTCCACATCGCCATGCAGACCTTATTGAAGCACAGTGGAGCGAAGAAATTCACCGAATAGCAGTGTAATAGCAAAAGTCTGAGCCATCCTAACGAAGCTTAGCCTAACCTAACGTAGCCGAACGTAACCTAGCTCAACTAAACGCGCCACGACCGCTATTGCTGGCCACCCCAGAGACATGCAGATGCTAGTAGTGCAACACAGAGTGCAAATATCGTCCGAATAGCGGTGTATGTCTCAAAAGTCGTAACTAACCTCAGCAAATCTTTCCTAACCTAGCCAGGCCAAGCGTAACGTAACTCAACCCAGCCTGCGAAGATCACTAATGCTGGCCACCATAGAGCCAAGCAGAACACACGAGAACAATGTAGGACGCAGTAATCGACCGCATTCCAGTTTACAGTGCAAAGGTCAAAGGAATCCTAACCTAACATGGCGGAACATTACAAAACCAAGCGTAACCTGTCTCAGCCTAATCTGCCTAGACAACTATTGCTGACCACCCCAGAGGAAAGCAGGACATATTAGAGGAGAGTAAAGCGCAGAAGTCCATTCAGTGGCACTGTATATAAAAGAAGTCAATGGTAACCGGGCGTAACCCAAACAAACCTAACCTAACCGAACGTAACCAAAATCAACCTACCGCGCCTCAGCCACTATTTCTGGCATTCACAGAGCAAAGCAGAGAATATTAGATCGCAGTAGTGCGCAGAAATCCGCCGAAAAGCAGTGTGTAGGACTAAAGTTTGAGCTCTCCTAGCCTAATGTATTCAATCATAACATAACCAAGCATAAATTAACACAACTTAACGTGCAGATACCACAGTTGCTGTCCTCCCCAGAGCAAAGCACAGCATATTACAGCACAGTAAATCACAGAAATCCACCAAATAGCAGTGGATATCACAAAAGCCAAAGCTGCCCTATACTAACTTAACCAAACGTAAACTAACCAATCTCAATATAACCCAACCCAACGTGCCGAGACCACTATTGCTCGCATCCCGCCAGTCGAGCTGAGTATATTAGAGCTATGTAGAGCGCAGAAATCCACCGAATAACAGTTTACAGCAAACAAGTCAGATCTGCTCTAGTTGTACACATACAAGTGTAATATAACGAAACCCAGCCTATCCTATCCCAACGAGCCGAGACCAATATCGCTGGCCACGGCAGAGCCAAGAAGTATACACTAGAGCACAGTAGATTGCGGAGTTCCACTAAATAGCAGTGTATAGCACAAGAGTCAAAGATATACGA
Organism: Eufriesea mexicana; assembly: GCF_001483705.2. Lineage (NCBI taxonomy): Eukaryota > Metazoa > Arthropoda > Insecta > Hymenoptera > Apidae > Eufriesea > Eufriesea mexicana. Next base: position 2,260 of record NW_016948102.1, read on the forward strand.
ACCTAACTTGACCTAATCTAACCTAACCAAACGTAGAATAACTAATCCTAGCAAGTCGAGACCTCTATTGCTGGCCTTCACAGTGCAAAGCAGAACATATCAGAGCTCAGTAAAGC
>NW_016948103.1:0-691 GCF_001483705.2 Eufriesea mexicana
TAACAATTAACAACACAGTAATGAGTACAGCCGTCACCACTGTAGTATTACAGTTGGACCTTTTCGTTCACTGAAGATTTAACTCCAAGGCGATTCTGGAACATTGAATGCATATTGCGGTTGCGGCTGGGGATAATTTCATTTCTCCGAGCGATACCTATTATATACACCAATATATAAATGCCGTCGTAGGATTAATCCGTTCAGTGGTGATTTGGATACTATACCAGTTCTAGAATGACAAAGGACAAATCCAGTGAACCTTGCGGAATTAGCAATTGACAACACATTACTGTGTACTGCCTTCATTACTGTAATGTTGTCGTTGGACCACTTTGTCCCTGTGGATGAAATTCCATAGCTATTGTGGCTTAATTTGTGTTTATTACGGCTTTGGCTTGAGATATCTCATATTGTCTATACGGTACTCACTATGTGCCACTATAGCTGTGTTGTTGTTGGATTAATGAGTTCAATTATGATAGAGATACCATAAAAATTCCAGAGTGTCGAAATAAAGATGCAGTGCGCCTCGAGATATTAGAAATTGACAACAAGGTACTGAGTACTGCCATCTTCGCTGTAATGTTGCCGTTGGACTACCTTCTTCCATGTGGATGCATATTCCAGAGCAATTCTGGAATAATCAGTGTATATTACGGTTATGGCTTGAGATATTTCCAACTGACAG
>NW_016948104.1:0-1248 GCF_001483705.2 Eufriesea mexicana
TTCGATCTACTGTGCTCTAGTACATTCTGCTTGTCTCTGGGCAGGTCAGCAATTGCGGTCTTTACACGATAGGTTTAGTTAGGTTGCGTTTGTATATGATACGTTTGCTTAGGCTAGGCTAGGGTAGATTTGACTTTTGCTCTACACATTCCTGTTTGGTGGATTTCTGCGCTCTACTGTGATCTAACGTGCTCAGCTTTGCTCTGGGTGGCCAGAAGTTGTGTCCACGGCGCGTTCGGTTGCGTTGGGACCCTTTTGCTTAGGTTAGAGTACCTTAGACTCTTGTGCTGTAAACTGCAATGCGGTGTACTTCTGCGCCCTGTTCTCGCCTACTATGCATTGCTTGACTCTGCGGAGGCCGGCCATACTGTTCGCGGCAAGTTAGCTTAAATTAGATGTCGTTTGTTTCGTTTCGGTTTGTTTGGGTTAGCATAGGATACCTTTGACTTCTGCTCTGTACACTGTAATGCGGTGGACCTCGGCTCTCTACTATGCTCTAGTACGTTCTGCTTGGCTCTAGGGATGCCAGGAATAGTGGCCTCGGCAATTTATGTTGAGATAGTGTTCTTTCGTCTATGTTATACTTTCCTTGGTTAGGCTTGGACAGTTTAGACTTTTCTAATATACACTCCGACGATATGGTTACCTGTGATCTACTCTGCCCTAATATGCTCTGCTTGACTCTGTGAAGGCCAGAAATATAGTGGCACGCTAGGTTGAGTTAGATTACGTTTGGTTAGGTTAGGTTTGGTTGGGTCTGGACAAGATAGCTTTGGCTTTTGTGCTATACACTGATATTCGGGGGAATTCTGTGCTCCGTTGTGAACTAATATGCTCTGCTTTGCTCTAGGAATGCCAGAAACTGATGACGCGGAGCGTTATGCACATTTGGGTTACGTCCTGTTCTGGTTATGGTTGTTTTAGGGTTAGGATACGATATCTGCGACATTTGTGCTGCACACTGCTCATAGGTGGATTTCTACGTTCTGCATTGCTCTACCATACTCTGCTCGGCCCTGCGGTGCCCAGTAATGTGCTCCCGTTACGTTACATTGTGTTAGGCTACGTTTGGCTGGGTTACGTTTGTTTGTGTTATGATGGGATAGATCAGACCTTCGTGGTATACACTATTGTTCCTTGTACTTTTGCACTGTGTTGTGCTCTACTGTATTCTGTTTGCCCCTTGGGCAATACTGGTCTCTGCTCGTTACGTTGAGTTTGGCTTCGTTCGGTTAGGTTGTATTTGCT
>NW_016948105.1:0-880 GCF_001483705.2 Eufriesea mexicana
TTAGTCGAAAATATCAATAAAACTGAATTTTCCAGTCAGATTCTATCGCATTGCAATGGCTATAGCATGCCAATGGGATCTTTTCTCCTTATTTATACAAGAAAATTTGCTCACCACGATATTAGTCGAGAATGTCAATAAAATTGAATATTCCAGGCAAATCCTATAGCATTTGAACGGCTAGGCTATAGCATGTCAATAGTTTCTTTCCTCCTTATTAACGCAAGAAAATTAGCTCACCACGATATAAGTCGAAATTGTCAATAAAATTGAATTTTCCGCTCTGATTCTATAGAATTTCAATGGCTATAGCATACCAATACAGTCTCTCCTCCTTATTTATGAATGAAAATTAGCTCACCACTATATTAGTCGTAATGTCAATAAAATTGTATTTTCCAGTTAAATTCTATTGCATTTCAACGGCTATAGCATGTCAATAGCATCTTTCCTCCATATTAACGAAAGATAATTAGCGCACCACGATATAAGTCGAAATTGACAACAAAATTGAATTTTCCAGTCTGATTCTATCGCATTGCAATGGCTATAGCATGCCAAAGGAATCTATCCTCCTTATTTATGCAAGGTAATTAGCGCACCACGATATTAGTAAAAAATGTCAATAAAATTGAACTTTCCAGTGAAATTCTATAGCATTGCAACGGCTATAGCATGCCAAAAGAATCTTTCCTCCTTATTTATTGAACAAAATTAGCTCACCACGATATTAGGCGAAAATGTCAATAAAATTGAATTTTCCAGGCACGTTCTTTCGCGTTGCAATGGCTACAGCATGCCAATGTAATCTTTCCTTCTTATTTATGAAAGAAAATTAGCTAACCACGATATCAGACGAAAATTTCAGTAAAATGTAATT
>NW_016948106.1:0-233 GCF_001483705.2 Eufriesea mexicana
TTGCTGTAGCCCTTGCATTGCAGTAGGATCTGCCTGAAGAGTTCAATTCTATTGACATTATCGGCAAATATTGTGGTGAGCAGTCTTTTCTGCGTAAACAACGAGGTAAGCTTCTACTGGTTTGCTATAGCCACAGCATTGCAATAGAATCTGTCTGAAAATTTCAATTGTAATAACAATTTCGACTAATATCGTGGTGAGCAAGATATCCTACATAAATAAGGAGGAAAGAT
>NW_016948107.1:0-504 GCF_001483705.2 Eufriesea mexicana
GCACAAAAGTCCTTACTACCCTCTCCTTATCTCACCAAACGTAACATAACCAAACGTACCCTAATCCAACTAAACGATTCTAGATCCCTATTGCTATCTTCTCCATCGCCAAGGAGATCATATTAGAGGAGAGTAGAGCGCAGGGGTCCACACAACGACAGTCTATGGCAGCAAAGTCAAAGCGATCCTTACCTGACACAAACTAACCTAACCTGACCAAATAAAACATAGCTCAAACTTGCCCGCCGAGACCAGTATTGCTGGCATGCCCAGAGCCCACCAGAGCATACTAGAGCACAGCAGAGCGCAGAAATCCATCGAATAGCAGCGCATAACCCAAAAGCCAATGCTACACTTTCCCGACCAAGCCAAACGTATCATAAGCACACGTAGCATAATTAAAACTAAAATGAGGAGACGACTATTGCCGGCCTCCGCAGAGCCAAGCAGAGTATACTAGGGCACGATGGAGATTAGATATCAACATCATTGCAGTTTATACCG
>NW_016948108.1:0-500 GCF_001483705.2 Eufriesea mexicana
ACCAAACCCAGGCGAACATATCGTTACTAAACGTAAACTAACCAAACCTAGCGTGCCGCGAAAGCTAATGCTAGCCTCCCCAGAGCAAAGCAGGTCATATTATAGGAGAGGAGAGTTCCGAAATCCACAGGATCGCATGGTACACCGAAAAACTCAAAGCCATCCAAGCCGGACCCTAACAAGCGTACAGCATCCGAACGTTGCCTGAACAAACGTAACGTGCAGATAGCTAAACTGCTGGCACCTTCGGAGCCAAGCTAAACATATTCGAGCACAGTAGTTTAGAGGAATCCGCCGAAAAGCATTTTATACCGCAAGAGTGGTAGCTAGCTCCTGGCAACCTAATCAGTCGTAAAATTACCTAACGTAACCTAACTCAACCTAACGTAATGGCACCTCCATTAGCGGCCACCCCAGTGTCGAGCAGAGTATGGTAGAGCAACGAGGTGCGTAGAAAGCAACCGAAGATCAGTATGTAGCACAAAAGTCAAGGATAACCT
>NW_016948109.1:0-582 GCF_001483705.2 Eufriesea mexicana
TGAGGTGAGCATTCTTTTCTGCGTAAACAACGAGGTAAGGTTCTTCTGGTTTGCTATAGCCATAGCATTGCAATGGAATCTGTCAGAAAAGATCAATTCTATCGACATTTTCGACTAATATCTTGTTGAGCAAGCTTTTCTGCACGAATAAGGGGTGCAGATTCCATTGGTTTGCAGTAGGCAATGCATTGCATTGGATACAGTCCGGAAAACTCAATCTTATTGACATTTCCGTCTAATATTGTGGCGAGCAAACCTTTCTGCGTAAATAAGGATAAATACGAAAGAAAGATTCCACTGGTTTGCTGTAGCCCTTGCATTGCAGTAGAATCTGACCGAAAAGCTCATTATCGACTAATATGGTGGTGCGCAACCTTTTCGGCATAAATAAGGTGGAAAGATTCTATTGGCATGCTGTAGCCATAGCTTTGCAATAGAATCTGACTGAAAAGCTCAATTCTAATGACATTTTCGACTACTGCCGTGATGAGCAAGCTTTTCTGCATAAATCGGGATGAAAGATCCTATTGGTTTGCTATGGCCATTGCATTGCAACAGAATCTGTCAGAAAAGACATATTCT
>NW_016948110.1:0-630 GCF_001483705.2 Eufriesea mexicana
ACGTTATATTGAGCTAGGCTACGTTCGGTTGGTTTATGTTATCATGGGTCAAGTTCGGAAAGCTATGACATTTGTGCTGTAGACTGCGATTCTATGGATTTCTGCGATCTACAGTCCTCTAATATGTTCTGCCCGAGTCCAGGGGGGGGGGGAAGCGATGGTTGTCCGGTACGTTATGTTTACACATGTCACGTTCGTTTATGTCAAGGTTGTATATATTACGATAGAATAGCTTCGACTTTTGTGCTTTACACTGCTATTCCGTGGGCTTCTGAGCTCCAGTGTGCTCTAATATGAACTTCTTGGGTGTATGGATGCCAGCAATGGTGGTCTCGGCATGTCAGGTTCTGGTAGGTTACGTTTGGTTTGGCTAGGTTAGGTTAGGTGTGGCTAGGGTACCTACGGCTAGGGTATCTTTGACTGTTGTGCTGTGCGCTGCTATTCCGCGGCATTCTCTGCTCTACATTGTTCTGCTGTACCGAGCTCGTGTCTGCGCAGGCCAGCATAGTGCTCGTGGCTTGTTACGCTTTGTTAGGTTGCGTTTGCTTAGGTTGCGTTGGGCTAAGGTTGGTTGTGGTAGCTTCGACTTTCGTCCTTGCACTGTTGTACCGAGGATTTCTGCGCGTTACC
>NW_016948111.1:0-537 GCF_001483705.2 Eufriesea mexicana
TTCGACCAATATCGCGGTGACTTAACTTGCTTGCATAAATAAGGAGGAAAGATTCTATTGGCGTGCTCTAGGCACTGCAATGCTATAGAATCTTCCTGGAAAATTCAATTTTAATGACATTTTCGACTAATATCGTGGAAAAGGACATTTTCGGCTAATATTGTTGTCAGCTACCTTTCTTGCATAAACGAGGAGGAAAGATTCTATTGGCGTGCTATAGCAGATGCAATGCTACAGAACCTGGCTGGAAAATTCAGTTTTATAGACATTTACGACTAATAACGTGGTGAGTTAACTTTGTTGCAAAAATATGGAGGAAAGATTCGATTGGCGTGCTATAGGCATTGCTGTGTTATACAGTCTTCCTGGAAAATTCAATTTTATTGACATTTTCGTCTAATATCGTGGTGTGCTAACTTTATTGCATAAATAAGTAGGAAAGGATCAATTAGCGTGCTATAGCCGTCGCAATGATATAGAATCTGGCTGGAAAGTTCAATTTTGTTGACATTTTCGACTAATATCGTGGTGAGCTTA
>NW_016948111.1:679-969 GCF_001483705.2 Eufriesea mexicana
AGGTAAAGAGGAAAGATACTTTTGGCGTGCTATAGCCATCGCAATGCTGTAGAATCTGGCTGGAAAGTACAATATTATTGACATTTTCGACTAATATCGCGGTGAGCTTATTTTCTTGCATAAATAAGGTTGAAAGATACTATTGGCGTGGTATTGCCATTGCAATGCTATAGAACCTGGATGGTAAAGTCTATATTATTGACTTTATCGACTAATATCGCTGCGATCTAACTTTCTTACATAAGTAAGGATGTAAGATTCTGTTGGAGTGCTAGAGGAATAGCAGTGCT
>NW_016948112.1:0-560 GCF_001483705.2 Eufriesea mexicana
GTGGATGGTTTCTGCGCTTCACGGTGCTCTGGTATATTCTGATTGCCCCTGTGGAGGTCAGCACTAATGGTCTAAGCACGTTAGGTTGAGTTATGATACGTTTGGTTATGTTAGGTTTGGATAGCTGTGACTTTTGTGCTATACATTTTTTTGCGGTGGATTTCTGCGCTCTACTGTGCCCCAATATTTTCAGCTTGGGAAAAGCGAGAGCGCGGGAAAGCAAGAAATTGTGGTCTCGGCACGTTACGCTGTGTTAGGCTACGCTTTGAAGGGTTTGGTTAGGTGAAGTAAGGTATGTATATCTCTGACTATTGTGGTTTACTCAGCAGTACGCCAGCTTCGTGCGCTCTACTATGCTCTAGAACATTTCTCTTGGCCCTGGGGAGGTCAGCAATTGTGATCTAGACACCTTAGGTTGAGTTATGTTACGTTCGATTATGTAACGTTAGGTTAAGTTGAGCAAGAATAGCATTGACTTCTGTGCTACACACTGCTACTCGGTGGACTTCTGCGCTCCCGTGTGCAGTAGCAGGCTCTTCTTGACCCTGGGGAGGCTAGCA
>NW_016948113.1:0-622 GCF_001483705.2 Eufriesea mexicana
AGCGTACAGGGCAGAGGTCAAAGTCATCAGAACCTATCCCGAACAAACCGAACCTAACCATACATAACCTAACAGTACCAATCGCGCCGCGGTCACTATTTCTGCTCTCGTCAGAGCACAGCAGAGCATATTATATCACAGTAGTGGGCAGAAATCCACCGAATGGCAGCGTATTACGTAATAGTCAAATATATTCTCTGCTAACCTAACAAATCGTAACATAGCCAAACGTAAACTAACCCAAACTAACGTTCAGCGACCATTATTGCTGGCCTCCCCATAGCCCAGCAGAATATACTAGAGCACAGTATGGTGCAGAAAGCCATCAAATAGCAGCGTACAGCATAAAAGACAAAGCCGCTCCAACCAAACGTAACCAAACCTAGCCAAACCAAACGTAACATAACCAAACCTAGCCAAACCAAACGTAACATAGCATAAACTGAAGTGCCGAGACCGCTATTGCTGGCCTGCCGAGATATGAGCAGAGTATTGTACAGCAATGTATGCCTCAGAAATACGCCGAGTATCTGTGCATAGCACGAAAGTCTAAGCTACACTATCCTAACGAAGCCAAACGTAACATAACCAAACGCAGCATAACTCAGGCAAACGTGCTGAG
>NW_016948114.1:0-662 GCF_001483705.2 Eufriesea mexicana
ACATTTTCGACTAATTTCGTGGTGAGGTAACTTTCTTGAATAAATACGGAGGAAAGATTCTATCGGTCAGCTATGGCCATTGCAATTCTATAGTATCCGGATGAAAAATTCAATTTTATAGACATTTTCGACTAATATCGTGGTGAGCCGACATCCTTGCGTAAATAAGTAGGAAAGATTCTATTGGCACGCGATAGCCATTGCCGTGCTATAGAATCTGGCTGCAAAATTCAATTTTATTGACGTTTTTCTCTAATATCGTGGTGAGCTATCTTTCTTGCATAAATAAGGAGCAAAGATTCTATTGGCCAGCTATAGCCAATGCAATTCTATAGTATCCGGATGAAAAATTCAATTTTATTGACGTTTTTCTCTAATATCGTGGTGAGCTATCTTTCTTGCATAAATAAGGAGCAAAGATTCTATTGGCCAGCTATAGCCAATGCAATTCTATAGTATCCGGATGAAAAATTCAATTTTATTGACAACTTCGACTAATATCGTGGTGAGGTAGCTTTCTTGCATAAATGAGGAGGAAGGATTCTATTGGCCTGCTATAGCAATTGCAGTGCTATAGAATCTGTCAGGAATATTTAATTATATTGACATTTTCGGCTGATATCGTGGTGAGCTATCTTTCTTGCATAAATAAGGAGCAAAGA
>NW_016948115.1:0-497 GCF_001483705.2 Eufriesea mexicana
TACAACGTGCCGCGACCACTGCTGCTGGCCTCCACAGAGCCAAGCAAAGTGTAGCAGAGCACTGTAGATCACAGAATTCCTCCTTATAACCGTGCATATTACGATACTCAAAGCTACCCAAACCAAACTTAACCATACCAAACATAACCAAACGCAACCTAACTCAACCTAAAGCGTCCAGACCACTATTACTGCCCTCCCGAGAGCAAAGCAGACTGTACTAGAGCAACGCAGAGCGCAGAAATCCACCGAACAGCAGTGTCTAGCACAAAATTCGAAGATATCCTGACCTAACTTAGCATAACCTATCCTAACCAAAGGTAGCATAACAAAACATAACGTACCGCGGCCGCTATTGATGGCCATCGCGGAACAATAAGTAGAGCATATTAGAGCAAATTAGAGCGCAGAAATCCACCGAATAGCTGTGTACAGCTCAAAGGTCGTAGTAGCCTTTCCTAACATAGCCAAACGTAACGTAACAAAACGTAACCTAC
>NW_016948116.1:0-1451 GCF_001483705.2 Eufriesea mexicana
ACCACTATTGCTGCCCTCCTCAGGGCCAAGCAGAAAATACTAAAGCGCAGTAGAACACAGAAAACCACCGTATAGCAGTGTAAACCACAAAAGTAGAAGCTATGCTAACGATAATAAGCCTAACCTTACCAAACCCTACGTAACCTAACTCAACGTATCGTGCGGAGGTCACTATTGCTGGCCTCCACATAGACAAGTAGAGCATATTAGAGCGCAATGGAGAGCAAAGATCCACCGAATAGCAATGTATAGCACAAAACACATAGCTATCATATCTTATCGTGACCAAACCTAACATAGCCGAACGTAACCTGACGCAACATAACGTGCCGAGACCACAATTGCTGCCCTGCACAACGCCAAGCAGAATATACCAGAGCAGAGTAGAGCGCAGGAATCCACCGCATTGCAGTCTATTGCATAAAAGTCTAAGATGTACTAACCAAACACGACATATCCGAACCAAGCTATACATAGCCTATCTCAGCGTAGCGAGCAGAGGCCACCATTGCTAACATTCACAGAGCCACGCAGATAATATTAGGGCAGAGTGGCTCACAGAAATCCATCGAAACGTAGCCAAAACCAGAAAGGCCAAAGCTGTCCAAACCTAATCGAAGCTAACGTAACATAGCCAAACGTAAAGTAACAAAACCTAACGTGCTACGGCCACCATTTCTGCCCTACCCTGAGCAAAGCGAAGCATACTAGAGCACGGCGGATCACAGAAATCCACCGAATAGCAATATATAGCACGAAAGTCAAATCTATTCTCTACTAACCTAGCCAAAACTAACACAACTGAACGTAACCTAACTCTGTCTAACGCGCCGGGACCATAATTGCAAGCCTCCCCAGAGCAAAGCAGAGCATATTACGGAACAGTAGGTCATAAATATCCACCGAATTTCAGTCTAAAGCGCCAAAGTTAAAGCTATCTTGTCATAACGTGATCAAACGTATTATAAGCAAATTAAACATAACTCAATATAACGTGCCGAGAACACTGTTCCTGGCCTCCACAGAGCCAATCAGAATATTCAATATCACCGAAGAGCGCAGAAATTAACTGCAATGCAGTGTATAGCACAAAAGTCGAAGAAATAAAATACTAACCTAACCGCACGTAACATAACCAAACATAGCATAACTCAAGCCAGAGGAGCGAGACCACTATTGTTAGCCTCCCCAGAGCCAAGAAGAATATAATAGAGGACAGGTGAGTGCAGGAACCCACCGCATTGTAGTTTATGGCACAAAAGTCAATGATTGCCAATCCTTAACTGAATTAACCCAAGCAAACCAAACGAAACCTACCTCGATCTAACATGCCGCGCAGAACATGCTAGAGGAGTGCAGTGCACAGAGGTCCATGGAACCGCAGTGTGTAGCAGAAGGGTCAAAGCAGTCCGGACCCAACACAAACTAACTTAACCAAACCGAAAGTAGCC
>NW_016948117.1:0-995 GCF_001483705.2 Eufriesea mexicana
CGATATTAGCCGAAAATGTCAATAAAATTGTATTTTCCAGCAAGATTCTGTAGCATTGCAATGTCTATAGCATGCCAACAGAATCTTTCTTCCTGATTTATGCAAGGAAGTTGGCTCACCACGATATTAGCCGAAATTGTCAATAAAATTGAATTTTCCTGCCAGATTCTACGACATTACAATCGCTATAGCACTCCAAAAGTATCTTTCCACCTAACTTGTGGAAGGAATGTATCTCACCACGATATTAGTCGAAAATGTCAATGAAATTGAATTTTCCAGCACGATTCTGCAGCATTGCAATGGCTATAGCACGCAAAAAGGATCTTTCCTCCATACTTATGCCAGGAAGCAATACTTATGCCAGGAAGCTATCTCACCACGATATTACTCGAAAATGTCAACAAAATTGATTTTTCCCACCAGATTCTTTGGCATTGCAATGGCTATAGCGCTCCAGAACGATCTTTCCTACTTACATAGGGAAGGAAGTTAGCTCACCAATATATTTCTAGAAAATGAAAATAAAATAGAATTTTCCAGCAATAACCTATGGCATTGCAATGCCTATAGCATGCCAACAGAACCTTTCCTCCTGATTTATGGAAGAAAGATAGCTCACCTAGATATTAGTCGAAACTGTCAATAAAATTGAACCTTCCAGCCAGATTCCTTGGCATTGCAATGCCTATAGCACGCCAATAGTACCTTTCCTCCTTATTTATGCGAGAAGGTTAGCTCACCACGACATTATTCGAAAATGTCAGTAAAATTGAATTTTCCAGCCAGATTCTGCAGCATTGCAACGGCTATAGCACGCAAATAGTATCTTTCCTCCATACTAATGCAAGGAAGCTGGCTCACCACGATATTAGTAGAAAATGACGATAAAATTGAATTTTCCAACATGGTTCTATAGCATTGCAATGCCAATAGCATGCCAGCAGTATCTTTCCGCCTTGTTTATGCAAGAAAGAGAGCTGACCACCGTACTA
>NW_016948118.1:0-579 GCF_001483705.2 Eufriesea mexicana
TTCCTTGCATAAGTAAGGAGGCAAGATCCTTTTGGCGCGCTATAGCCATTGCAATGCTGCCGAATCGGGCTGGAAAGTTAAATTTTATTGACATTTTCCATTATTATCGTGGTGAGATAGCTTCCTGGCATATGTATAGAGAAAAGATCCCTTTGGTGTGCTACAGCCATTGCAATGCTGTAGAATCGGGCCGGAAATTTCAATTTTATTGACATTTTCGACTAATATCGTGGTGAGCATACTTTCTTGGATAAATAAGGAGGAAGGCACTTCTGGAGTGCTATAGACATTGCAATGCAGTAGAATCTGGTTGGAAAGTTCAATTTTATTGACATTTTCGACTAATGTGGTGAGCTAACATTCTTGCATAAACATGGAGGAAAGATTATATTGGCAAGCTATAACCATTGCAATGCTATAGAATCTGGCTGGAAAGTTCAATTTTATTGAAATTTTCGTCTAATATCAAGGTGCGCTAGCTTTCTTGCATAAACAAGGAGGAAAGACTGGATTGGAAAGCTATAAACATTGCAATGCTATAGAATCTTGCCGGAAAATACAATTTTATTGACATTTTGG
>NW_016948119.1:0-236 GCF_001483705.2 Eufriesea mexicana
TAACCTGTCACCGCTTGGTGAATATATCGCCTAACGCATTCAATCCAATGGCATGTACAGTAACCTACTTCCCAGAGAATAGGTCTATTCAAAATCTATAACCTGCTACAGCATGGTGAATAGATGCCCTAACGCCCTGAATCCAATGGCAAGTACAGCCATCTACTTGCCAAGGAATAAGTCTATTCAAAACATATAAGCTGCCATATCTTGGTGATTAGATCGCCTCTCGCCTG
>NW_016948120.1:0-1547 GCF_001483705.2 Eufriesea mexicana
TGCATAAACGAGGAGGAAAGATTGTATTTTCAAGCTATAACCATTGCAATGCTGCAGAATCGGGCTGGAATGTTCAATTTTATTGTCATTTTCGACTAATATAGTGGTGGGCTAGCTTCCTTGCATATGTATGGAGGAAATGTGAGCTCTCTTCCTTGCATAAGTACGCAGGGAAGATCCTTTTGGCCTGCTATGGCCGATGCAATGCTGTAGAATCTGGTCGGAAAATCCAATTTGATTGACATTTTCGACTAATATCGCGGTGTGTTATCTTTCTTGCATAAATAAGGAGCAAAGATCCTTTTGGCCTGCTATAGCCATAGCAATGCTGCAGAAGCGGGCTGGACAGTTCAATTTTATTGACATTTTCGACTAATATCGTGAAGAGCTAGCTTCCTTGCATAAGTATGCAGGAAAGATCCTTTTGGCGTGCTATAACCATTGCAATGCTGCAGACTCTGGCTGGAAAGTTCAATTTTATTGTCATTTTCGACTAATATCGTGGTGAGCTAGCTTCCTTGCGTAAATAAGGCGGAAAGATTCTATTTGCGTGCTTTTGGCATTGCAATGCAAAAGAATCTGGCTGGAAAAATCAATTTCATTGACATTCACGACCAATATGGTGGTGAGCTAACTTTCTTCCTTAAATCAGGAGGAAAGGTTCTGTTGGCGTGCTATTGCCGTTGCAATGCTATAGTATCTGGATGGAAAACTCAATTTTATTGACATTTTCGGCTAATAACGTGGTGAGTTAACTTCCTTGCACAAATAAGGAGGAAAGATCCTTTTGTCCTGCTATAGCCATTGCAATGCTGCAGAATCGGGCTGGAATGTTCAATTTTATTGACATTTTCGACTAATATCGTGGCGGGCTAGCTTCCTTGCAAAAGTATGGTGGAAAGATCCTTTTGGTGTGCAATGGCCAATGCAATGCAGTAGAATCTGGCCGGAAAATTCAATTTGATTGATATTTCCATCAAATATCGTGGTGCGTTACCTTTCTTGCATAAATAAGGAGCAGAGGTTCTGTTGGCGTGCTATTGCCATTGCAGTGCTATAGAATCTGGATCGAAAATTCAATTACATTGACATTTCCGACTAATATCGCGGTGAGCTAATTTTCATGCATAAACAAGGAGGAAAGGTTATATTGGCAAGCTATAATCATTGCTATGCTGTAGAATCTGGCTGGAAAATCTGGCTGGAAAGTGCAATTTTAATGTCATTTTCGACTAATATCGTGGTGAGCTGACTTCCTTGAATAAGTAAGGAGGAAGGATCCTTTTGTCGTACTATAGTCATTGCAATGATATAGAATGTACCTGGCACATTCAATTTTATTTACATTTTCGACTAATATCGTGGTTAGCTATCTTTCTTGCGTAAATAAGACGGAAAGATTCTATTGGCGTGCTATTGCCATTGCAATGCCGAAGAATCTCGTTGGAAATATCAATATTATTGACATTTTCGGCTAATAACGTGTGAGTCAACTTTCTCGCATATATAAGGAGGATTGATTCTAATGGCGTGCTATAGGCATTGCA
>NW_016948121.1:0-712 GCF_001483705.2 Eufriesea mexicana
CAGAAATAGTGGCCGTCGCACGTTACGTTTTGCCATGCTACGCTTGGTTAGGATAGGTTTGGCCATGTTTGGTTGGCATTGATTTTTGTGCTATACACTGTTAGTAGGTCGATTTGAGCGTCCTGCACTGCTCTGCTATACACTGCTTTGCTCTGGTGAGGCCAGCAATAGCGGTCGTTTCATCACCGGCTTGGTCACGTTACGTTTGGTTATGTTACGTTTGGTCAGGTTAGGAGAATATAGCTTTGACTTTTATGCTATGCAATGCTATTCGGTGGATTTCTCCGCGCTACTGTGCCATAATATGCTCAGCTTTGCCCTTAGGTGGCCAGGAATAAAGGCCGCGGCATGATACGTTGAGCTAGGTCACGCGTGGTTAGCCTACGTTAGCATGAGTTAGGTTAGGATCGCCCTGACCTTCGCGCTGTGCACTGCCATTCTATGGATTTCTACGCCATACTCTCTTCTGATATGTTCTGCATGGCTCAGGCGAGGCCATGAATGGTGGTGGTAGCACGTTAGGTTGAGTTACGTTACGTTAGGTTACGTTACGTTTGTTTTGGTTAGGATAGGATAACTTTGATGTTTGTGCTATACACTGCCGTCTCAAGGATTTCCGCGCTCTTCATTGCTCTACTACGCTCTGCTGGAGCGTGGCGACACCAGCAATAGCGGTCGTGGCACGATCGGTTTGGTTATGTTACATTTGCTT
>NW_016948122.1:0-1338 GCF_001483705.2 Eufriesea mexicana
CCCAAGGGTCGAGCAGAGAATAGAAGAGAAATGTTGGGCGCAGACATCCACCGCATAGCAGTGTAGAGCATAAATGCCGCAGGCATCCTAACCTAACCAGTCCTAACCTAACCCAACGGAACGTAGCAAAGCTGAACGTAACTTAAGGCGACCTCTGCGCCTGGCTTCCCCAGAGCCTAGCAGAATATACTAGAGCACAGCAGATGGAAGTTATCAGTCCCACTGTAGTGTATAGCAAAGAAGTCAGATGAATACTAACCAACCCTGACTTGACCCAGCCTTACCAAGCGTAGCCTAACTGAACAAAACATGCCGTGGCCATTATTGCTGCCCTCCCTGGAGTCATGCAGAACATACTAGAGCAGATTCGAGCGCAAAGCCCACCGAAAAGCAGTGTATAGCGCAAAAGTCAAAGCAACCCTATCTATACCTAGCCAAACATAGCATAGCCAATCGTATCCTAAATCTACCTATCAAGCCGCGACGGCTATTGCTGGCCTCCGCAGAGCCAAGCAGAATATAATAGATGAGAGCAGAGCTCTGAAATCCATAGAATATCAGCGTATTAAGGAAAAGTCAAAGTAACCCACACCTAACCCACACCAACGTAACCTAACCAAACGTAACATATCTCAGTATGACGTGCAACGGCCACTGTTGCCGGACGCACCAGGGACAAGCAGAATGTAGTAGAACACAGTAGAGCGCAGAAATCCCTCGAAAAGCATTGCATAGCACAAGGGTCGGAGGTATACTATACTAACATAGAAAAACGTAACGTAGTAAGCGTAACATATCTCAAACTAACCTGCCGAGACCACTATTGCTGGTCTCCCAAGAGCGGAGCAGAACGTATTAGAGTATAGAGGAACGCAGGAATCCAACAAATATCAGTGCATTGCACAGAAGTCGAAACTACTTTATCCTAACTTAACAAGCCTTCACATCACCAAACGTTACATTACTCAAACCAACGTGCCGAGACAGCTGCTGCTGGCCTCCAAAGGGCCAAGCATAATGTTGTAGAGAACAGACGAGCGCAGGAATCTGCTGAATAACGGTGTATAGCACGATAGTCAAAGCTGTCCCGACCGAACTTAGCGTAACCTTAACTAACCAAACGTAACCGAAGACGACCTAACGTGCCGAGACCACAATTTCTGGCCTCCCTAGAGACAAGTAGAAAATATTAGTGCGCAGTGGGGAGCAGAAACTCTCCGAATAGCAGCGAGTCAATGCTACACTATCCTAGCAGAGCAAAGCGTAACATAGCCAAGCACAACCTAACTCAAACTGTCGTGCCGTGACCACTACTCCTGTTCACCCCAGAGACGAGCA
>NW_016948123.1:0-550 GCF_001483705.2 Eufriesea mexicana
ACACCCATACATCCATCCATACATACATCCATGCATCCACACCTCAATCCATCCATACATCCCATCGTCCATACATCCATCCACCCACCCACCCATCCATCCATGCTTCCATAGAGACATCAATACATACATCCTTACACACACCAATACATTCTTCCATACATACAACCATAGATACATACTTACATACATCCATACGTACATCCACGCATACATCAATTCAAACAACCGTACATACATCCATGCATACATCAATGCATACATCCATGCATACATCCATACATTCGTCCATACACCCATACAATCAACCATGCATACACCCACAGGTACATCCGTAAATGTATCCATACATACATTCATCCATACATCCCCACATCCGTACATGCATAAATGCATCCACTCGTACGTCCATCATTCGATACATCCATCCATCCATTCATCCATACAAATTCGTACATCCATACATTCGTACATACATACATCCGCACATCCATACATTCGTACATCCATAAATACATACATCCATACATCCATACATCCATACATCCAT
>NW_016948124.1:0-1016 GCF_001483705.2 Eufriesea mexicana
AGTAGAACGCCGAAGTCCATAGAATCGCAGTGTATATGGGAAAAGCCACAGCTACCAAAACCCTACCCAAATCAACAGAAAATAGCCAAACATAGTCTATCCCTACCTCGCGCGCCGAGACCGCTATTGCTACCATCTCCAGATACACGCAGGACGTACTAGAGCGCAGTAGAGCGCAGAAATCCACCGAATAGCTGAGTACAGCAAGAAAGTTGATGCTATTCTAATCAAACTTAGCCCAACCCTACCTAACCGAACGAATCCTGACTCAACATAACGCGCCAGGACCACTATTGCTAGCCTTCCCAGGGCCAAGCTGAAAATATTAGAGCATTGCATGGCGCATGAATCCACCTAAGAGCGGGCTGTAGCACTGAAGTCGAAGTTGCCCTCTTCTAACCTAACCAACCGTAACATAACCGAACGTAACGTAACTGAGGCTAACGTGCCGCGACCACTATTGCTGCCCCCCAGAGGTAAGCACGACATACTAGAGTGCAGTAGAACGCATGAATGAACCGGTTAGCAGTGTACAGCACGGAAGTTGAAGCTATCTTAACCAAACTTAGCGTAACCCAACCTAACTGAACGTATCCAGACAAAACATCACGTGCTGAGGCCACCGTGGCTGGCATTCCCAGAGCCAAGGAGAACACGTTAGTGGAGGGAAGGACACAGAAATCCATATAATCGCAGTGTATATCAGAAGATTTATAGTTATCCTCTCCATACCTATTCAATCGTAACATAACCAAACGTAACCAAACACGACATAGCGCGCCGCGACAGCGACTACTGGCATCACTAGATTCAAGCAGAACACATTAGTGCAGATTCGAAAACAGAGGACTATAGAATCGCAGTGTGTATCAGAAGAGTCGAAGCTACCGAAGCCTAACCCAAAGCAGCGGAACATACACAAATATAGCCTAACCTAACCTAACCTAACCTAACCTAACCTTACCCAGCCTAACCTATCCCACAGTGTCGCAGTGTACATCAGGACAGTCAAAGCT
>NW_016948125.1:0-1264 GCF_001483705.2 Eufriesea mexicana
TATCTTTGGCTTCTCTGCTATATACGGATATTCTATGGGTATGTGTGCTTTAGTCTCCGCCATATTCTGCTCGGCTGTGAGGAGGCCAGCAAGAGTGGTAGCGTCACGTTAGATAGAAGTATGTAACGTTCGTTTATGTTAAGATTGGATAGGTTTGGGTAAGATTGCTCTGACTCTTGTGCTGTCCACTGCTGTTCGGAGGATTTCTGCACCCTACTGTGCTCTAGTCTGTTCCGCTTAGCTCTGGAGAGGGCAGAAATATAGGCATCGGCACTTTATGTTGAGTTAGGCTACGCTTGATTAGCTTAGGTTAGTTCTTTTGAGGATTGGATGTGTTTAACTTTTTTGCTATACACTGCAACGCGGCGAATTTCTGCGCTCCACTGTCAACTAACATCTTGTGCTTGGCTCCGTGGAGTCCAGGAATCGTGGAAGCGACACGTTACTTTGAGTTAGGCTACCTTTGGTTACGTTAGATTAGGTTAAGTTCGGTAAGGGTTGCTTTGACTTTCGTGTTGTACACTCTTATTGCGTCGATTACTGCGCTCTACTTAGCTCTACTATATTCTGCTTCGCCCTTGGGCGACCAGAGGCGGTGGTATCCGCACGAATGGTTTGGTTACGTTACGTTTGGTTATGTCGCTATTTGTTAAGTTAAGAGGGGATGGCATTGACTCCTACTTTATGCAGCCATATTCGGTGTATTTCTGCGTTCTACTGTGCTCTAATACGTTCTGCTTAGCCCTGGGGTAGCCAGCAACATTGCTCTCGCCACGTTAGCTTGAATTAGATTACGTCCAGCTATGTCACGTTAGATTAGGTTAGGATACGGTAGCTTTGTCTTTTGCGACATGCAGTGCTATTTGGTAGACTTCTGAGCTTTACATTGCAATAATATGCTCCGCTTGGATATCGGGGGCCAGAAAGTGTGGCCGCCGCACATCCGCACGTTAGATTGTGTTATGTTATGTTTGTTAGTGTTTAATTGGACGTATTTGAGCTGTGTTGCTTTGACTTTTGTGCTATAAAGCGCTATACGGTGCATTTCTGCTCGCTTCTGTGCTCTGGTATGTTCTGCATGCCTGTGTCTAGGACAGAAGTAGCGTTCTCGGCACGTCAGATTGAGTTCAGTTACTTCCGTTTATATTACGTTTGATTAGGTTAGGATAGGGTAGCTTTGGCTTTTGTGCTATACACTGACCTTCTATGTATCCCTGCGATCTGCTCTCCTTTAATATGTTCTGTTTGGCTCTGCGGTGGGCAG
>NW_016948126.1:0-643 GCF_001483705.2 Eufriesea mexicana
TAACCTAACACTGCGTAACCTAACTTAGCCAAACGTACAATATCACAAACTACCGTGCCGCGAGCCCTGTTGCTTGCCACCCGAGAGTCGAGCACGGTATGGTAGAGGAATGCAGAGCGCAGAAATGAACCGAAGAACAGCGTATAGCACAAACGTCTCAGCCACCCTATCCTAACCTAACCATACGTAGCATAGCCGAACGCTACCTGACTCAGGCTAACGTGCGGAGAGCGCTACTGCTGGCCTCCCCATAGACAAGCAGAATATGGCACAGCACAGTAGAGCGCAGGAATCCACCGAGTATCAGAGTATAGCACAAATGTCAAGGCCATAAACCGAACTTAGCCTACACTAGTTTAACCGAACGTAACATAAATCAACCAAACGTACCACGACCACTATTGCTGGCCTCCGCGGAGCCAAGCAGAACGTATTAGAGCAAAGTAGATCGAAGAAATCCATAAAATCGCAGTGCGTAACACAGTAGTCGAAGCTACCCTATCCTAACATAATCAAACATAACATGGCCGAACGTAGCATAGCTCCACCTATCGTACTGAGTTCACTATTTCTAGTCCACACTGATCAAAGCAGAATATACTAAAAAGGGTGGGGCGCAGAAAGAGACCGCATCGCAGTGAAT
>NW_016948127.1:0-816 GCF_001483705.2 Eufriesea mexicana
GTTTGGTTTGTTTAGGATACGTTGTGGTAGGGAAGGATGGCTTCGGCCTCTGTGCTACGCACTACCATTCTATGTATTCCTGCACACTTCTGTGTGCTATCGCACTCCGGTTGTCTCTGTGGACGCAAGAAATAGTGCTCTTGGCACGTTGGGTTGGGTTATGTTACGTCTTGCTTGGTTAGGTTTGTTTAGGCCAGGAAAGGAAAGGTTCGACTTTTGTGCTATGTACAGCAATTCGGTGGAGATCTCCGCTCTACTGAGCTCTATTGTGCTCTGCTTTCGTCTGGGGAGGCCAGAAATAGTGTCCACAGCATGCTAGGTTAAGGTAGGCTACGTTTGATTAGTTTATGTTAGCATGGGTAAAGTTTGGATAGCTTTGTTCTTTCTGCTATACACTGCGATTCTATGGATTTCTGCGCCCTACTCTACTCTAGTACGTTCTGCCTAGCCGTGGTGCGTCCAACATTAGTAGTCGCGGCACGTCAGATTTAGGTTGATTACGTTTGTATTGGTTAGGATACGCTGGGATAGGCTGCGATAGCTCTGACCTTTGTGCTACTCACAGCAAATCCTCGGCTTCTGCGCGCTATTGTGCGCTAACTCACCATGCTTGTCACCAACGTTAGGTTGGGTTACGTTACGTTTTGTTAGGTAACGTTTGGCTAGGTTGGGACAGGATGGATTTGCCTTTTGTCTATATCCTGCTATGCGGTAGATCCTGCTATGCGGTGGATTTCTGCGCTACGCCGCGCCCCAGTATGCTCAGCTTGGCTTTATGGAGGAGAGCAACAGTGGCCACGGCACGTTACTTTTAGT
>NW_016948128.1:0-1899 GCF_001483705.2 Eufriesea mexicana
CATCCACCCATCCATCCATGCGTCCATCTATCCATCCATCTACACATACATTCATACATCCATCCATATATCCGTACTTACGTCCCTTCGCAAATCCATGAGTATATCCATTCATCCATACATACGTCCATCCATACATACAACCATACATGAGACCATACATACATCCATACATACATACATCCATCCACCCATACATCCATACGTACATGAATACTTCCATACATCCATCCATCCATTCATCCATTCATCCATACGTCCGCCCAGCCATACACCCACCGTCCCACACATCCATTATTCCATACATACACCCATCCATACATTCATTCAACCATCCATACACCCATCCATCCATCCATACATGCATACATACCTCCACCCATACATACATCCATCCATACGTCCATCCATCCATCCATGCGTCGAACCATCCATCCGTACATCTATCCAAGAATCCATATATCCATCCATACATACATCCATACATACACACATACATACATCCATACAAACATCCATACATACAACCATACATGCATACATGCTTCCATACATCCATCCATCAGCACATGCATATTACATCCATCCATCAGCACATGCATCCATACATACATCCACCCGTCCATACATCCATCCTCCAATACTGTCATAAATCCATACATACATCCATTCATACATGCATAAATTCAAAAACACACCCATCCATCCATCAACGAATCCAACCATCCACAAATCCATCCATCTATATATCAATACATACATTCATACATACAACCACACATGCATCCATACATCCAAACATACGTACATCCATACATTCACCCATACCTACATTCATACATCCACACATCCATCCATCCATACATCCATTCATCCATACATCCATAGATACTTACAAACATCCTCACGCACATCCATAAATATATCCATTCAACCATCCATACGTTCATCCATACATACATCCGTACATGCATCCATCCATACATTCATCCATAGATGCATACATCTGTACATACATACACCCATCCATCGATACATACGCACATCCATCCATCCATCCATACCTCCATCCAAGGATCCATACATCCATCCATCCATATATCCATACATCCATCCGTCGATACATACATCCCCACATACACCCATAAATACATTCATACATGCATCCATACATCGAATCCATCCATGCATACAACCATACATACATCCATGCATCCATCTATCCATACATACATCCAAACACACATCCATAAAAACATCCGTGCATTTATTCATACCTTCATACATATACCCATACATACATCCATACATACATCCGTACATTCATCCATAAATACAACCATACATGCATTCATACATCCATACATCCATCCATCCGTACATACATCCATCCATACATCCACCTATCCATACGTTCATCCATCTATACACCTGTACATCCACACATACATCGATACATACATCCATATATACATCCATACATTGATAAATGCGCACATACATTCAGACATACATACATTCATGCGTGCAAACATTCATACATATACCAATCCATATAGGTATCCATACATCCATACATCATCCGTTCACACATACATCCATTCATACACCCAGTCGTACATACATCCACACATTCACCCATCCATCCATGCGTCCACCTACCCATCCATCCACACATACATTCATACATCCGTCCATATATGCGTACATCGATCCCTTTGCACATCAATGAATATATACATACATCCATACATACGTCCATCCATACATACAATCATAAATGAGACCATACATACAACCATACATACACACATATATTCATACATATATCCATCAGCACGTACATCCATCCATACATCCACCAATCCATACACCCATCCATAAACACAGTCATATATC
>NW_016948129.1:0-253 GCF_001483705.2 Eufriesea mexicana
GGCTATTCAGTAGCCATTGTCCATTCTCTTAAATAATTTAACAATAATTCTTTCTTTCAGGTAATAATTATTTTTTGTTTCAGGTTTTAATTATCTTTCTTCTTGCAGATTCTATTTCTTTTATTCTAATTTTCATTGTTTGTGCATTCGAATATTTTGTACAATATTCGAATGCTTCGTCGTTCGTTTGTTTGTATATCATCGTTGGCTAGATCAATGGCTATTCAGTGGCCATTGTCCATTCTCTTAAATA
>NW_016948130.1:0-1094 GCF_001483705.2 Eufriesea mexicana
GACTCTTCTGATATACACTGCGATTCTATGGACTTCTGTGATCTACTCTCCACTAATGTGCTCTGCTTTGCTCTGGGAAGGATTGCAATAGTGTTTGCGATACCTTATCTTGAGTCAGGTTACGTCTGATTATGTTACAGATGGTTAGGTTAGGAGAGGTAGCTTTCTCAATAGTGCTATTGTCTGCTATTAGGAGGATTCCTGCGTCTTACTGTGTTCTAATATTTCCAGCTTGTCTCAGTGAAAGCCAGCAATTGTGTCCTCGGCACGTTATATCGAGTCAAGAAACTTTCCGTTCCGTTGGGTTAGGCTAAGTTTGGCTAGGATAGCTTTAACTTTCGTGCTGTGCACTGCTATTCGGTGAATATTTGCGCTCCTCTGTGCTCTAGTATGTCCGGTTTGGCTCTGGGGAGCGCAACAATAGCGGCCTCGACATGGTAGGTTGAGTGACGCTATGCTTGCTTATGTTCTGATGGTTTCGTTAGGTTTGGGTGGCTTAGACTTTTCTGGTAAGCACTGCGATTCTATGGAGTTCGACGAACTGCTCTGCACTAATGACTTCTGCTTTCCACTGGGGAGACCAGCAAAGGTGTTTGCCGCATGTTAGGTTGAGTTAGGTTAAGCTTGGTTATTTTAGGGTTGGTTCCGTTAGGAAGGGTTAGCTTTGTCATTAGTGCCATAGTCTGCTATTACGTGAATATGTGTGCCCTACAGTTCTTTAATGATTTCAGCTTGGCTCTGGGAATGTCAGCAACAGTGGTCTCAGCAAACTACATTGAGTCAGGTTGTGTTAGGTTGGATAGGATCAGGCTATGTTTGGACAGGGTAGCTTTAACTTTTGTGCTGTGCACAGATACTCGTAGAATTCCTGCGCTCCACTGTGCTCTAGTATGTCCTGCTTGGCTTTGCGGAGGGCTGCAATAGTGGTCACAGCACGTTAGGTTGAAATAGGCCATGTTCAGCTATGTTCTGATGGTTTTGGTTAGGTTTGGACAGCTTCGACTTTTCCGATCTACACTGCGATTCTTTTCGATTTCTGCGTTCTACCACCCCATAATGTGTTCCGCTTGACTCTGTAAAGGCCGGCAATAGTG
>NW_016948131.1:0-1028 GCF_001483705.2 Eufriesea mexicana
CGTTAGGTTAGGATGTTTTTGACTTTTGGGCCTTGCAAGTCAGTGCGGCGGATTTATGAGCTTCCCTGCTGACTAGTACATTCTGCTATGCTCTTGGGAGGTCAGCAATATCGGTCAAGGCACGATAGGTTGTGTTAGGTTACGTTCGCCTTTGTTACGTTTGGTTAGGATACGAGAGTCTAGCGTTGACTTTTGCGCTGTACACAGCTGTTCGGAGGAATTCTGCTCTCTGCTGTGATCTGATATTCCCTGCTTTGCTCTGGGGATACCACAAATGGACGTGCTATGTCGAGTTATGTTACGTTTGGTTAGGTTAGGTTTGTTCGGCATAGGTTGGGATGCCCTTGACTTTCGTACAATACACTGCCAGTCTATGAACTTCTACGTACAATTCTCCTCTGATATTCCCTGCTTGGCGTTGTGGAGACCATCAATATTGGGGTAGGCACGTAAGGTTGGGATGGGTTACGTTTGGTTGGGTTAGGTTAGGTCACGTTATGATAGGTTAACTTATACCCTTCCGCTTTAGACCCACATGCGGCGGATTTCTGCGCCTACTCTCCACTAATATGTTCTGCCTGACTCTGGCGAGGCAAGCAATAGTGGCCGCGGCACGTTAGGATAAGTTGGGATACGTTCGGGAATGTTACGATTGGTTAGGTTAGGAGGGTATAGCTTTGTCTTTAGCGCAGTAATCTACAATTAGGTGGATTTCTGCGCCCTGCAGTGCTCTAATATTTTTAGCTTGGTTCGGGGAATACCAGCGATGGTGGTCTCCGTTCGTTATGTTGAGTTAGGTTAGGATTGGACATGTTACTAATTGTTAGGTTAGGAGGGGCAGCTCTGACTTTAGTGCTACAGTCTGCTATTTGGTGGATTTCTGCGCCATACTGTGCTCTAATGCCTTCGGCTTGTCCTGGAAAGGCTAGCAGTAGTGGCTTCTGCACGCTACATTTTGCCATTTTCGTTCGGTTAGGTTGGGTCAGGCTAAGTTTGGTCAGGATATCTTTAGCTTCTATGATGTAAAC
>NW_016948132.1:0-1002 GCF_001483705.2 Eufriesea mexicana
CGGGTACTTTGTCGCGTGGTGGGTCGGGAAGTTTCACTCTCCGTCGTCGTGGCGCGGATGACGGGGACCTTCGGTGCGTGGCTTGCGGTGGCCTCCTTTTGTGAGGCTGTTATGTTACAGAAGGAGGCCTCGGAGAGAGCCCGCGTGCATAGCGCGTGCTCCTCGTGCGTAGGGCGGAGGAGGTTGTATGCACGGCGCCGGTAGGCGCCGCGCGGTCTGCCGGATATGTTATCGCGTTAGACATCCGCCTTCGCACGCGACTATGTACCTACGGCCGGGGAGGCCGCCCCTCTCTCCCGTTGTAACCCAGGTCACGCCGATCACGGGCTGGCGTGTGGGGGCCCGTCTGTTCGAAGTATCGTGGACCGGTGCGCGGCGTCGCGCGGTGTCCGCAGGGTATGCGTGCGTTGCGGTGCGGTGGTATGCGTGTTGTGTGTTCCTGTAATCGACCCGTCTAGCGCGCACAGACATGATCGTTTTGGTGCGATTTCTCGTCGCGCCGGGAGGGAACTGCGGTTGAGTCGCTGGGGCGTCCTGGCAATTGCGTCGCCGCGGATACCAGGGCGCACCGAAATGCGAAGGGCTGGCCATCGTGGGGGTTTTAGTGGGTGAAAATCACAAATAACTCCGCCCCCTCCGTCAAGGGGGCTTGGTATCTTTGGAAGATTTCACCCACGTGAGAAAAAAAGAAAAAGAGCAGATGGTTATGATAGGATATCATCCACATTTATGCTATACACTGCAATGAGGTCTATTACTGCGCTCTGCTCTGCTCTAGTATATTCTGCTTGGCTCTGTGGAGGCAAGCAAATGTGGTCAAGGCACGTTGGATTGAGCTAGGCTATGATCGGTTGTGTTAAGTATGGCCATGTTAGGATAGGCTAGCTTCAACTATTGTGCTATGCTCTGCAATTGCATGAATTCCTGTGCTCTACTCTTCTCTAATACGCGCTGCTTGACTCTGGGAAGGGGAGCAATTTTATTCTCGGCGCATTAGGCTGA
>NW_016948133.1:0-2844 GCF_001483705.2 Eufriesea mexicana
CCATCCAACAACCGTCCATACATCCATACATACATCAATACATGTATCCATACATACATAGATACATTCGCCCATACATACGTCCATACACACATCCCTCCATAAAGCCATCCTTCCATACATCCATACATCCATACATCCAGACATACATCGATACATACATCCATACGTTCATCCATACATACATACATCCATACATACATCCATACATCCAACATCCATACATCCATCCAACCATACGTTCATCCATACATACATCCATACATACATCCATACATCCATCCATCCATTCATCAATCCATACATACATACATACATATATACATCCATACATCCATACATCCGTACATCCATACATTCGTACATAGACACATTCATACATCCATACATCCACACATCCACATAACCATAAATCCATCCATCCTTACATCCATCCAACCATACTTACATCCATTCATCCATCCATAAATACATCCATACAAACAATCATACATTCATTCATCCATACATCCATAAATTCAAACTAAGATACATCCACACATACAACCATACATACATCCATAAAAACAACCACACTTACATCCATGCATACATCCGTGCATGCATCCATACATACATCCATGCATACATACATACGTACAACCACACGTCCTTCCATCCACCCATCCATTCATCCACCCACACATCCATATGTCCATACATCCATCCATCGACACATAGATCCATACATACATCCATGCTCACATCCGTTCAAACATCCATACGCACACTCGTGCATACATCTATGCAGACATCCATACATACATCCAGATATACATCCATACATACATCCATACATAATTCCATACATACATCCATACAAACATCCGTACTTTCGTCCATACATACCACCGTACATACATTCATATATCCACACATCCATCCATCCGCACATCCATCCACACATACATTCACCCATCCATACAGCCATCCATCCATACATACAAACACCCATCCATCCATACATCCACCCATACATCCATCCATACATGCATCCATCCATCCATCCATCCATGCATCCATCCACGCGTACATCCAACCATCCACGTGTCCATCCATCCATCCATACATCCATCGAAAATCCATACACCCATCCATACATATATCCGTACATGCATCCATACATACATCCATACATACATCCATCCATATTTCCAAACATACATCCATCCTTACATCCATCCAACCATACGTCGATCCACCCTTACATCCACATATTCACAAACTCATCCTCCCATACATTCATGCATCCAGCCATCCATGCATCCATACATCCATCCATCCATCCATACATCCGCCCATACAACCATACATACATCCATGCATACAACAACACATATGTCCATACATACATCCATACATACCTCCATACATACATCCATACATACATCCATACATACATCCAAACGTACATCCATCCGTACATCCTTAAATCCATCCATCCATCCATCCTTCCATAGACCCGTACATCCGACTCCCCCCCCCATAAATTCATTCATACGTGCCATACATTCATACATACATCTTTCCATACATGCATACACATATCTATACATACATCCAAACATACACACAGCGATTCATACATCCATATATCGATCCACTCATGCATCCGTACATACATACACCCATCCATCGATACATCGAAACATCCATCCATCCATTCACACATCCAAACATCCATCCACGGGTACATCCATCCATCCAAAAATCCATACATCCATCCATCCATATATCCGTACATACATCCCCACGCACATCCATAAATATATCCATACAACCATCCATACGTTCATCCACACACACAACCGTACATACATCCATCCATACATGCATCCATACATACATACACACATTCATGCATGCATCCATTCATATCTCCACCCATACACCCATACATACATCCATACATACACCCATACATACATCCATACATGTATCCATTCATCAATCCATACATCCCTCCATCCATACATTCATCCATGCGTACATCCATCCATCCATACATCCCGCCATACACCCATCCATAAATCCATCCATACATCCATCCAACCATACATCCATATTCTCATAAACTCATCCACCCATATACTCATACATACAGCCATCCATCCGTCCATCCATCCATCAATACATCCATCCATACATCCGTCCATACATCCACAAATTGATCCATCCTTACATCCATCCATCCATTCATCCAACCATACGTCGATCCAACTATACGTCGATCCAACCATACGTACACATATTCATACATTCATTCATACATACAATCATACATCCATCCATGCATTCATCCACCCACAATCCCATCCATTCATACTGATACCCAACCATGCATCCATCCATCTATTCGTCCACCCATCCATATATCCATCCATCCATACGTCCAACCATGAATATATCCATCCGTCCATACACCGATCAATCGACACATAGAACCATCCATACATCCATACACACAGCCATACAAACATCCATACATACATCCAGATATACATCTATACATACATCCATACATACATTCATGCATGCGTCTATACATACACCCATGCTTCCATACATCCATCCATTCGAACATCTATCCTACCATACATCCACCAATCCATACACCCATCTTTCCATACATCCAACCATCCATACATCCAACCAACCATCCATCCATCCATACATACATCGATCAATACATCGATCCGTCGATACATGCGTCCATACGTACATCCACATTTCGAACCATCTATACATCCATCCAACCGTACATCCATCCTCCCATACATCCATACATCCATACATCCATGCATA
>NW_016948134.1:0-470 GCF_001483705.2 Eufriesea mexicana
GGAGGAGAGATCCTATTGGTTCGCTATAGCCATAGCATTGCAATAGAATATGAACGAAAAGTCTTTTTTATAGAAATTTACGTGTAATATTGTGGTGAGCAAACCTTTCTGCGTAAATAAGGAGGAAAGATTCTATTGGCTTGGATAGATATTGCTTTGCAACAAAATATGAATGAAAAGCTCAATTTTATTTACATTTACGACTTATATCGTGGTAGGCAAGCTCACTGCATAAATGAGGAGAAGAGACACTATTGGTTTGCTATAGCCATTCAATTTCAATAGTATCTGACCGTTAAGTTCAAATTTATTGACATTTCCGGCTTCTATCGCAGTGAGCACACTTTTCTGTGTAAATAAGGAGAAGGATACCATTGGTTTGTCATAGGCATTGCATTGCAATATAGTCTGAAAGTAATGTTCAATTTTATTGATATTTTCGATTAATATCGTGGTGAGCAGTCTTTTCT
>NW_016948135.1:0-931 GCF_001483705.2 Eufriesea mexicana
AATTGGCGTGCTATAGCCGTCGCAATGCTATAGAATAAAGATGGCAAATTCAATTTTGTTTACTTTTTCGACTAATATCGTAGTGAGCTATCTTTCTTGCATAAAAAAGGAGGAAAGATATTATTGGCGCGATATAGCAATTGCATTGATATAGAATGTGTTTGGGAAATACAAATTTATTGACATTTTCGTCTAACATCGTAGTGAGCTAACTTTCTTGCATATACAAAAATAAGAAGGAATAATTCTATTGGCGTGCTATATCCATTGCAGTGTTACTGAATGTGGTTGGAAAATACAAATTTATTGACATTTTCGACTGATATTGTGGCGAGTTATCTTGCTTCCATAAATAAGGAGCAAAGATGCTGTTGGCGTGCTATAGGCATTGCAGTGACACTGAATGTGTTTGGAAAAAACAAATTTATTGACATTTTCGACTAATATCATGCTGTGCTATCTTTCTTTCATTAATAAGGTGGAAGGATTCAATTCACTTGCTATTGCCGTCGCAATGTCATAGAATCTGGCTGGAAAGTTCAATTTTGTGGACATTTTCGACTTATAACGTGGTGTGCTGACTTCCTTGCGTAATTAAGGAGGAAAGATGCTCTTTGAGTGCTATAGCCATTGCAATGATATAGTTTGTGAGTGGAAAATACAATTTTGTTCACATTTTCGACTAATGTCGTGGTGAGCTATCTTCCTTGTATATATAAGGAGGAAAGAATCTATTGGCGTGCTATGGGCATTGCAAAGCTATAGAATACGGCTGGAAAATTCAATTTTATTGACATTTTCGACTAATATCGTGGTGAGCCACCTTTCTTGCATATATAAGAATGAATAATTCTATTGGCGTGCTATAGCCATTGCAGTGATACTGAGTGTGGTTGGAAAATACAAATTTATTGACATTTTCGACTAATAT
>NW_016948135.1:997-1300 GCF_001483705.2 Eufriesea mexicana
TATAGCCATTCCATTGCTAAAGTATCTGGCGGGAAAATTCAATATTATAGACATTATCGACAAATACCTTGGTGAGCAATCTTTCTTGCATAAATAAGCAGGAAATATTCTGTTGGCGTGCTATAACCATTGCAATGCTGTAGAACCAAGAAGGAAAATACAATTTTACTGACATTTTCGACTAGTATCGTGGTGAGCTAACTTCCTTGCGTAAATAAGGAGTAAAGATGCTTTTTGAGTGCTGTAGCCATTGCAATGATTCAGTTTGTGGCTGGAAAATACAATTTTGTCGACATTTTCGAC
>NW_016948135.1:1434-2029 GCF_001483705.2 Eufriesea mexicana
CTAATGACGTTGTGAGCTATCTTCAATGCATATATAAGGAGGAAAGAATCAATTGGCGTGCTATGGGCATTGCAAAGCTACAGAATACGGCTGGAAAATTCAATTTTATTGGTATTTTCGACTAATATCGTGGTCAGCCACCTTTCTTGCATAAATAGGAAGGAATAATTCTATTGGCGTGCTATATCCATTGCAGTGATACTGAATGTGGTTGGAAAATACGAATTTATTGACATTTTCGACTAAGATCATGGTGAGCTATTTTTCTTTCATAAATAAGGAGGAAGGATTCAATTGGCGTGCAATAGCCGTCGCAATGCTATGGAATATGGATGGAAAATTCAATTTTGTTTACATTTTCGACTATTATCGTGGTGAGCTCTCTTTCTTGCATAAAAAAGGAGGAAAGATACTATCGGCAAGCTGTAGCCATTGCAGTGCTTTAGAATCAGACTGAAACACTCAATTATATTGGCATTTCCGGTTAGTTTTGTGGTGAGCTAACTTTTTTGCATAAATAAGGTGGAAGGACAATATTGGCGTGCTATAGCCATTGCATTGATATAGAATGTGTTTGGGAAATTCAAATTTATTG
>NW_016948136.1:0-263 GCF_001483705.2 Eufriesea mexicana
AGATTTTATAGCATTGCAATGGCTATAGCACGCCAATAGAATCTTTCCTTCTAAATATGGAGTGAAGTCAGCTCCCCACGATATTAGACGAAAATGCCTATAAAATTGAACTTTCCAGCCTGTTTCTATAGCATTGCAATGGCTGTAGCACGCCAGTAGTATCTGTCCACCTTATTTATCCAAGAAAGTTACTTCACCACGATATTTGTCGAAAATGTCAATAAAATTGTATTTTCCTGCCTGATTCTAAAGCATTGCAATGG
>NW_016948137.1:0-5958 GCF_001483705.2 Eufriesea mexicana
AGTTACACTATGTTTGGCTACGTTCTGTTTGTTTGGGTTAGGCTCGGATAGCTTTGACTTTCCGTATATACACTAAGATTCCATGGATTTCTGCGTCCTACTCTCCACTAATGTGTTCTGCTTTGCTCTCGTGAACCAGCCTTTGTGATCGCGATACGATGGGCTGAGTCAGGTTACGTTTGGTTGTGTCACGATTGGTTACGTTCGGAGAAAATAGCCTTCACATTAGTGCTATAGTCTGTTGTTAGGTGGGTATCTGGCCACGCAGTGCTCTATTATTTTCAGCTTGTCTCTGCGCAGCCAGCAATAGCGGTTTCGGCACCTTAGGTTGAGTTATGCTACGTTTGGTTTCGTTACGGTTGATTAGCTTTGTGGAGGATAGCTTTGACTCTAGCAAAATAGTCTGCTATTAGGTGGGTTTCAGCGAACTACATTGATCTGTTATTTTTAGCTTCGCCCTGTGAAGGCCAGCAATAGTGGTCTCGGCGAGTTATGTTTGGTCAGGTTGCGTTCGGTTAGGTTGGGTTTGGCTAAGTTAGATCAGGATAGCTTCAACTCTTGTGCTGTACACTGCTACTCGGTGTATACCTGAGATCTACTCTGCTCTAGTATATCCTGCTTTGCCCTGGAAAGGGCAACAATGGTGGCCTCGGCTAGTCATGTGAGTCAAGTTACGTCCGCCTATGTTGGCTTAGGCTAAGTTTTGTCAGTGTAGGTTTAACTTTTGTGCTGTACATTGCTATACGGTGTACTTCTGCGCTCCGCTGGGATCTAGTATGACCTGCTTGACTCTCGGCAGGGCAGCAGTAGATGTCTCGGCATGTTAGGTTGAGATAGGCCGTGTTCCGCTATGCTCTGCTGGCATGGGTTAGGTTTGGTAGCTCTGACTTTTCTGTTATACACTGAGATTCTATGGATTTCTACGTCCTGCTGTCCACTGATATATTCTGCTTGGCTTTGTGGAGGCCAGCAATAGTGTTCGCGACACGTCAGTTTGAGTTAAGTTACGATAGATTATGTCACGATTGGCTATGTTAGGAGAGGATAGCTTTGACTTTAGTGCTATAGTCTGCCATTAGGTGTATTTCTACGCCCTACAGCGCGCTGTTATTTTTATCTTGGCTCTGGCAAGGTCGGAAATAGTGGTCTCGCCACGTTTCGATGGGTCATGCTACGTTCGGTTATGTTGGGTTGGGCTGTGCCTGGTAAAGGTGGCTTTAGCTATCTGTGCCTGGTAAATGTGGCTTTAGCTATTGTGCTGTACATTGCTGTTCGGTGGATTTCTGCACCCTACTGTGATCTAGTGTGCCCTGCTTGGCTCTGGGGTTGGCAGCGATATCGGTCTCGGCACTGTAGGTTGAGCTACGCTATGTATGGCTACGTTCTGTTTGTTCGGGTTAAGTTTGAGTAGCTTAGGCTTTTCTGTTATACACTGCAATTCGATGGACTTCTGCGATCTACTCTCCGCTAATGTGTTCTGCTTGGATTTCGGGAGGTCAGCAATAGTGGTCGCGGTATGTTAGTTTGCGTTAGGTTACGTTTCGTTATGTTAGGATTGACTGGGCTCGGAGAGAACAGCTTTGACTCTAGTGCTCTCTTCTGCTATTAGATGGACCACTGCGCGCTACAGTGCTCTAATGCTTTCAGCTTGGATCTGGGAATGCCGGCAATAGTGGTCTCTGCACGTAAGGTTGAGATAGGACACGTTTGGTTGTGTCACGGTTGGTTAGGTTAGGAGAGGGTACCTTTGACTGTGCTGCTACAGTCTGATATTAGGTGGTTTTCTGCGCCCAACTGTGCCGTAATATCTTCAGCCTGACTCTCGGGATGGCAGCAACGACGGTCGCGGCACGATGGTTTGATTTACGCTATGTTTGGTTATGTTCTGTTGGTTTGTGTTTGGTTTGTGTAGCTTTGACCTTTCTGATATAGATTGCGGTTCTATGGGTTTCTTCGTCCAACTCCTGACTAATGTGTTCTGCTTGGCTCTGAGGAGGCCAGCAATAGTGCTCGCGGCACAATGGGGTGAGTTAGGTTACGTTGGGTTATGTTACGATTGGTTAGGTTAGGAGAAGATATCTCTGACGTTAGACACATATTCTGCTATTAGGTGGATTTCTGCGCCTTACAGTGCTCTACTATTTTCAGCATGGCTCTGGGAATGCAAGCAATAGTGGTCTCGGCACGTTATGTTTAGTCAGGTTACGTTCGGTTATTCTCTGTTGACTTGGGTTTGGCTTGTGTACCTTTGACATTTCTGATGTACACTGTTATTCTATGTATTTCTGCCGTCTACTCTACACTAATGGGTTCTGCTTCGCTCTGGGGAGGCCGGCAATGGTTGTCGCGTCACGTCAGTGTAAGTTAAGATACGCTCGGTTATATAATGGTTTTCTAGGTTAGGAGAGGGTATTTATGCCTTTAATGCAATAGTCTTCTATTAGATGGATTCCTGCGACCTACAGGGCTCCCATATTTTCAGCTTGGCTCTGGGAAGGCCAGCAATACTTGTCGTGGCTCGTTATGTTGAGCCAGATTACTTTTGGTTATGTTGATTTAGGCTAGGTTTGGTCGGGATAGATTCAACTTTTATGCTGCACACTGCCATTCGGTGCATTTCTGCGCTCTACTGCGCTCTAGTATGTCCTGCTTGTCTGTAGGGAGGCCAGTAATAGTGGCCGCGGCACGTCAGTGTAAGGTAGGATACGTTCGGTTATATTATGTTCTCTAGGTTAGGGGAGGATATTTATGCCTTTCGTGATATAGTCTTCTATTAGATGGACTTCTGCTCCCTACAGTGCTGTAATATGATCAGCTTGGATCTTTCAAGGCCAGCAATAGTTGTCTCGGCACGTTATAATGGGTCATGTTCCGTTCGGATAGGATGGGCCATGCTATGTTTGGTCAGGGTAGCTTTAACCTTTGTGCTGTACACAGCTATTCGTTTGACTACTGAGCTCTACTGCGCTCTTGTATGTTCTGCTTGGCTCTGGGTATGCCAGCAATAGCGTTCTCGGCACGTTAGGTCGAGCTATGCTATGTTTGGATACCTTGTGTTGGTCTTGGTTAGGTTAGAGCAGGTATGAGTTTTCCGAAATACACTGCGATTCTATGGATTTCTGCTTACCTCTCCACACTAATGTCTCTTGCTTGGCTCTGGGTAGGCCAGCAAGGGTTGTCCCGCAAGCTTAGGTTGAGTTATGTTACGTTTGGTAATGTTACGGTTGGCTGGGTTAAGAGAGGTTAGCTGAGACTCTAGTGATATAGTCT
Source organism: Eufriesea mexicana (assembly GCF_001483705.2). Classification (NCBI taxonomy): domain Eukaryota; kingdom Metazoa; phylum Arthropoda; class Insecta; order Hymenoptera; family Apidae; genus Eufriesea; species Eufriesea mexicana. Next base: position 3,271 of record NW_016948137.1, read on the forward strand.
GCTATTAGAAGGATTTCTGCGCTCTACAGTGCACTAATATTTTCAGCTTGGATCTGTCTAAGCCTGCCATATTGGCCTCGGCACTCTACGTTTTGCCAATTACGTTCGGTTACGTTGGGTTAGGCAAAGTTTGGTCAGTATAGCTTTTACTTTTGTTGTATACCCAGCTATTTGGTGGTCTCCTGCGCTCCACTGTGCTCTAGAATGTCCTGCTTCGCTCTTCGGAGGGCTGCAATTGCGGTCTCTGGACGATAGGTGGAGTTAGGCTATGCTTGGTTATGCTCCGTTGGTTTGGTTTGCGTGTCGGTAGCTCTGACTTCTCTGATATAGAGTGCGATTCTACGGATTTCTGCCTTCTACTGTCCACCAGCGTGTTCTGCTTGGTTGTGGGAAGCCAGCAACAGTGCTCGCGGCTCGTTAGTTTGTGCAAAGTTACGTTGGTAATATTACGATTGGCTACGTCAGGAAGCGACAGTTACGCCTTTTGCCCTATGCACTGATTTTCTTAGGATTTCAGCACTCTACATTGCCTTAACAAGCTCTGATTGGCTCCGGCGAGGCCACCAATTCTGGTCTCGGCACGTCATGTTGAGTTAGGCAACGTTTGCTTACGTTGCGTTTGGTTAGGTTAGGATACCGTAACTTTGAGTCTTGTCCTATGCACTTCTATACGGTGGATTTCTGCTCCCTGCATTGCTCTACAATACTCTGCTTGTCTATGGGGCCCAGTAAGGGTGGTGTCAGCGCGAGAACTTTTGTTAGGCAACGTTTGGTTAGGCTCTGATAGTCTGGGTTATGTTTGGGTAGCTTTAACTCACGCGGTGTACACTGCATTTCGGTGGATGTCTGACATACAATGCGTTCTAGTATGTTCAGCTTGGCTCTGGGGAGTCCAGCGATAGCGGTCCTGGCGCGTCAGGTTGGAATATATTATGTACAGTTATGTTACGTTTGATTATGTTAGGATAGGATATCATCCACTTCTGTGCTACACACTGCTCTTCGGTGGATTCCTGCCCTCTACATTGCTCTACTATACCCTGCTCGACTCCCGCGCGGCCAGCAATAGTGGCCGCGGCTCGATAGGTTGAACTATATTCAGTTCGTTTTGGCTAGGTTTGGCTAAGTTTGGTTGGGATACCTGTGACCTTTTCGCTGTACACTGCCACTAGGTTGATGTCAGCGTCCGACATTGCAATGCTATATTCTCCTTGGCTCCCTTGAGGTCAGCAACAATGGTCGTGGCACCACAGGTTGTGTTGCGTTGCGTTTGGTTATGTTACATTTGGCCGGGTTAAGAATTGTAGCTTTGATTTTTGCGCTATACACTGCTATTCAGTGGATTTCGGCGCTCTACACTGCTCTAATATATTCTGCTTTGCCCTGTGCATGTCAGCAATTCGGGTCTAGACACGCTAGGTTTAGATAAGTTACATTTGGTTACGTTACGTTAGGATAGGTTCGGCTAGGATAGCTTTGACTTTCTTGCTATACACTGCTTTTCTTGAGATTTATGCTCTCTGCTGTGATCTAGTATTCTCTGCTTTGCTTTGGCGAGGCCAGTAATGTTGAACGCGGCGCGTTAGTTTTAGTTAGGCTACGTCCGGTTATGCTGAGATTGGTTAGGTTAGGGAGTATAACATCGACTTTTGTGCTATACACTGATATTCGGCGGATCTCTGCGCTCCTCACTGCTCTACGATACTCTACTCGACTTTGGGGAGGCCAGAAATGGCGGACGTGGCACGATAGGATGTGTTATGTTACGTTTTGTTAGGTTATGTTAGGTTAGGTTTGGTTAGGATGGCTTCAACTAATGGGCTGTGCACCTATATTCAGTGATCTTATGCGCTCTATTGTGCTCTAATATGTACTGCTTGGCTCTGGGGAGGCCAGCAATAGAGGTCTCGGCTCGACAGGTTTAACTATGTTACGCTTCGTCAGGTTGAGGTGAGCCTTGTTAGCTTAGGATATCTACGACCTTTGTGCTGTACATTGCTATTTGGCGACATTCTACGCTCTACATGCTCTACTATACTGTGCACGACTCTGGGGAGGCCAGCAATGGCGGTTATGTCGGTATAGGTTGTGATAGGCTACGTTCGGTAATGTTACGGTTGGTTAGGTTTGGAGAGGATAACTTTCACTTTTGCGCCATACACCGCTATTCGGTGGATTTCTACGCTCTACATTGCTCTACTCTACTCTGTTCGGCTCTGGGGAGTCCAGTAGTAATGGTCTCGGCACGTTAGGTTCAGAGAGGTTACGTTCGGTTATGTTATATTTGTTTGTGTCAAGTACGGGTAGCTTTGCTTTTCTGCTATACCCTGCGATCCTATGGATATCGGAAGTCTCGCCTTCTTTAATATGCTCTGGAGATGGCGAGGCGAGGCCAGCAGCAGTGGACCCGGCGCGTTAAGTTCAGTTAGTCTACATCTGGTTAGGTTACGTGATGTTAGGTTATGGTATCTTTGACTTTTGTTCTATACGCTGCTATTTGGTGGATTTCTGCGAAATACTATGCGCTGATGTGTTCTGTTTGCTATGGGGAGGCCAGCAATGGTGGTGTCGGCAAGTTCGGTTGGGTTACGTTATTTCGGGTTAGGTTTGGCTAGAATTGACTTGCGTGGTATACACTGCTTTTCGGCGGATTTCCACACTCTACATCGCTCTGATATACTCAGCTCG
>NW_016948138.1:0-998 GCF_001483705.2 Eufriesea mexicana
GCTCACTTTGCAATTGCTATAGAACATACATGACGAGTGAATAGGTTAACACAGAGGATATAGTATTGCGTATAGGTGCACAGGGCTCTGTAGATGACTATTCAGGTTACCCTATTGTCATTTCTTAATATCTATGGCGGCAATTGACATTTCTATTGATCATTCTAGAATTGCTACATAAAATGGATGTTCAGTTTATAGATAAATGCAAGTACTATAGATCTTTGTAGAGGTATATACTCAGTCCTGTATTGTCAGTTGTTAATGCATCTAGCGATAATTGGCCTTTCCATTGACCACTCAAGGGTTTCTATAGAATTTACGGCAGATACTTTATACCAATGGCTATGGTACTATGAGGATGCATGTACACAGTACTCTTTCTTCAATTGTTGATATCTCTAGCTGTAATGGATCCACCCAACGATCATTCTGGAATTGCCACAGAATTTTTGTGAAAAGTCAATATCTTATAAGAATGGGTATTGTACTACGTTCGTGGCTATACTCAACACTGTATATGAAATGGGTAAAATCGCTAGGGATAATAAATTTCACCATACACAACTATAGAATTGCCGTAGAATTTGTATGATAATCGAAATGTCTAATTCAAATGCCACGAAAATATGAATGTGTCTATAATCAGCAATGTAGTTTCAATCGTTAATATCTCTAGCGATAATTGATATATCTATGGGTCATTCTTTAATTGCAACGCAGTCTACATTATCAGCGTGTACTTCATGCCACAGTCTACATGATTGTGCTGCTGGCTATACTGAGATCTGTACTTTCGATCGTTAGCACCTCATAGTCTACATGATTGTGTTGCTGGCTATACTGAGATCTGTACTTTCGATCGTTAGCACCTCAGGCTATGATATATGTATCCTTTATTCATATGAAAATTGCTATATGGAAACTGCATGATCACTATGTTGGCCCAATGTCTTTACTAATGTGTTGACGGCAGTACTCAGTACTTTGCAGCTAAT
>NW_016948139.1:0-715 GCF_001483705.2 Eufriesea mexicana
CCCAAACAAGCCTAACCAATCCAAACGCAACCTATCACACCCCAACGCGCCGCGGCCGCTATTGTTGGAATTCCAAGAGCAAAGCAGCGAAAACTTGGCCACAGTAGGGCGCAGATATCCACCGAACAAGAGTGTATAGCGCAAAAGTCAAAGCCATCCTAACCAAGCCAATCCAAACGTGATCCAAGCATACGTAAGTTAACACAATCTATCGTCCGGCAACAGCCAATGCTGACAACACCAGAGTAGAGTAGAGTGGAGTAGAGCAACGAAGAGGCCGGTATCCTCCGAATGGCAATGTATTGCACAAACGTCAGAGTGGTTCTGCCCTATCCTTACCAAGCGCAACATAGACAAACGTAACATAACAAGACTTAACGTGCCCAGACCACCATTGCTGGTCGCCCCATCGCCATGTAGAACGTATTGGAGGAGAGTAGTGCGCAGAAGTCGATAGAATGGGAGGGAATAGCAGAAAGATCAAAGTTATCCAAACATAACTCATGCAAACATTGCCTAACCAAACGTAACGTAACTATACCTAACGAGCCACGGCCACAATTTCTGGCCTCTCCAGAGTAAAGCAGGGCATGTTAGGCCACAGCGGAGGACAGGAACTCACCGAATATCCGTGTACACAAGTCAAATCTACCCTAACCAAACTTAAACTAACCTAAAATAAACGTACGTAACATAACTCAACCTAACGTCCCTC
>NW_016948140.1:0-607 GCF_001483705.2 Eufriesea mexicana
GACCTGACCTGACCAGACCTGACATGACTTAACATAACATAACCTAACCTAACCTAACCTAACGTAACATAACCCTACCAATCCTAACCCAACCTAACCTTTCGTAACCCAACCCAACCAATCGTAACCTATCGTAGTCAAACCTAACCTAAAGCCACCTAACCTAACCTAGCCTAACCTATTTTAATCTAACCTAACCTAACCTAACATAACATATCCTAACCTTACCTGGCCTGACCGGACCTGACATTAGCTGAACTGACCTGACCTGACCTGACATTCCCCGGCCTGACCTGACATCACCTGACACCTGACCTGCCGTGACGTGACCGGAACTGACCCGTCATGACCAGACCTGTCACGCCCTGACCCGACCTGAGAAGGCCAGACATGACCAGACCTGCTCTGGCCTGGCATGGTCTAACTGACCTGACCTGACCTGACATGACATGACCTGACATGACCGGACCTGATCAGACCTGACCTGATCTGGCCTATCCTAACCTTACCTTACCATACCTAACCTAACCTATCCTAACGTTGTAAAACCTATCCTAGCCAAACGTTCCCAAGCTTTAGCAAACCTAACATAACCAAACCCAACCTA
>NW_016948140.1:698-1378 GCF_001483705.2 Eufriesea mexicana
ATCCTAACCTAACCTAATCAAACCTAATCTAATCTCAACTACCCTAACCTAACCTATCTTAAGCTGACCGAACCTAACCTAGCCTAAGATAACCTAACCTGACCTGACTTGACTTGAACTGAACTTACCTGGCCTGACATGGCCTGGCCTGAAGTGACCTGACATATCCTGGCCTGGCCAGACCTGATCTGGCATGACCTGACCTGACATGACCTGACCTGACCTGACCTGACCTGACCTGACCTGACCTGACCTGACCTGACCTGACCTATCCTGGCCTGACCTGGACTGACCTGACCTAACATGACATGACCTAACCTGACCTGGACGAGCTAGACATGGCCTGGCCTGGTCTGTCATGACCTTACTCGACCTGGAATGGCCTGACCTGACATGACGTGACTGGAACTGCCCCGTGATGAAGACCTGACCTGACCTGACCTGACCTGTCCTGACATGAACTAACTGACCTGACCTGACCAGGCCTGAGCAGACCTGACCAAATCTGACCTAACCTAACCTAACCTAACGTAACCTAACCTTTCCTAACTTTATAGAACCTATCCTAGCCAAACCTACCCAAGCTTTAGCAAACCTAATATGACCAAACACAAACTACCTAAACTTTTCCTAACCTAACATAACGAAACCTAACCTAACATAACCCAACCCAAACAGTC
>NW_016948141.1:0-1949 GCF_001483705.2 Eufriesea mexicana
TCGAAAATGTCAACAAAATTGAATTTTTCAGGCAGATTCTATAGCATTGCAACGGCTACAGCACGCCGTTGGATTCCTTCCGCCGTATTTATGCAAGACAGTTGTCTCTCCGCGATATTAGACGAAATTGTCAATAAAATTGAATTTTCCGGACAGTTTCTATAGCACTGCTATGGCTATAGCACCCCAATGGAATCTTTCCTCCTTATCTATGCAAGAAAGCTATCTCACCACGATATAACTTGAGAATGTCAATAAAATTGAATTCTCCAGCCTGATTCTACAGCATTGCAAAGGCTATAGCACGCCAATTGAATTTTTCCTCCTTATTTATACAACAAAATTAGGTCACCACTATATTAATCGAAAATATAAATGAAATTGAACTTTCCAGACAGATTCAATAGCATTGCAGTGGCTATAGTAGGCCAATTGGATTCTTCCTCCTTACGTATAAAAGGGAGGTAGCTCACAACGATATTAGTCGAAAATAACAATAAAAATGAATTTTCCGGGCAGATTCTATAGCACTGCAGTGGCTATAGCACGCCAATAGAGTCTTTCCTCCTCATTTATGCAAGAAAGTTAGCTCACCACGATATTAGTCGAAAATGTCAATAAAGTTGAATTTTCCAGCCTGATTCTATAGCATTGCAATGGATGTAGCACGCCAATAGAACCTATCCCCCTTATTCATGCAAGAAAGTTACGTCACCACGATATTAGTTGAAAATGTGAATGAAATTGAATTTTCCAGCCGGATTCTATAGCATTGCAATGGTTATAGTACGCCAATACAATCTTTCCTCCTTATTTATGCAAGAAAATTAGCTCACCACGATATTTGTCGAAAATGCAAATAAAATTGAATTTTCCAGCCAGATTCTACAGCATTGCAATGGCTTTAGTAGCCTAATATAATTCTTCCTCCTTACGTATACAAGGGAGTTAGCTCACCACGATATTAGTCGAAAATAACAATAAAATTGAATTTTCCAGGCACATCCTATAGCATCGAAATGGCTATAGCGCGCCAACAGAATCTTTCCTGCTTAATCCTGCTTATTTAAGCAAGAAAATTAGCACACCAAGATATTAGTGGAAGATGTCAATAGAATTGAATTTTCCAGGCAGATTCCAGGGCATTGCTACGGCCATAGCACGCCAATTGCGTCTTTCCTCCTCATGTATGCAACAAAGATAGTTCACCACTATATTAGTCGAAAATGTATATAAAATTGAATTTTCCAGCCGGCTTCTATACCTCTGCAATGGCTATAGCACGCCAATAGAATATTTCCTATTTATATATGAAAGAAAGTTAGGTCACCACGATATTAGTCGAAAATGTCGGTAAAATTGAATTTTCCATCCAGATCCTGTAGCAATGCAATGTCTACAGCACGTCAATGGAATCTTTCCTCCTTATTTAAGCAAGACATCTAGCTCACCACGATATTAGTTGAAAATGACAATATAATTGAATTTTCCAGTCAGATTCTAAACCACTGCAATGGCTACAGTACGCCAATAGAAACCTTCCTCCTTACGTATCCAAGGGAGTTAGCTCACCACAATATTATTCGAAAATAACAATGAAATTGAATTTTCCCGGCAGATTATATAGCATTGCAATGGCCATGGCACGCCAATAGAATCTTTCCTCCTTATTTACCCAAGAAAATTAGCACACCACGATATTAGTCGAAAATGTGAATAAAATTCAATTTTCCAGGCAGATTCTAGAGCGCTGCTTCGGCTATAGCACGCCATTAGAGTCTTTCCTCCTCATTTATGCAAGCAAGTTAATTCACATCTATATTAGTCGAAAATGACTATAAAATTGAGTTCTCCGGCCGGATGCTATAGCTCTGCAATGGCTACAGCGCCAATAGAATCTTTCCTCCTTATTTATGCAAGAAAATTAGCTCACCACGATATTAGTCAAA
>NW_016948142.1:0-2169 GCF_001483705.2 Eufriesea mexicana
GGTGTGTATGGATGGATTTTTGGATGTATGGATGCATGAATGCACGGATGTATGAATGGATGGGTGTATGGATGGATGGACGTATGGATCTACGGATGTATGGAAGTATCTGTGTATGGATGTATGTATGTATGAATGTAAGGTTGTAAGAATGTATGGATGTACTTATGTATGGATGTATGGATGGATGGATGAATGTATTGATGTATGTATGGATGAATGGATGGATGGATGGATATATTGATGTATGTATGGATGTATGGATGTATGGATGTTTGGTGGATGGATGTATGGGTGGAGAGATGTATGGATCGATGGACGAATGGATGGATTCGATGGATGTATGGATGGGTGGATGTACGGATGGATGGATGTATGGAAAATGGATGTATGGATGGACGTATGTATGGATGAATGGAAGGATTGAGGTATGGATTGACGGATTTACATATGTATGGATGTATGTATGTATATATGTATGCATGTGTGGATGGATGGAAGTATCGATGCATGGAAGTACGGATGATAGGATTTATGTATGTGTGGATGGATGGATGTGTGGCTGGATGGATGGGTGGATGAAGGGATACATGGATGGATGGAAGGGTGCATGGATGGATGGAAAGTATGGATGGATGTATGAGTAGATGGATTTGTGGATGTGTGGATGTAGGAATGTACGGATGGATGGATGTATGGATGGATAGATGTATGGATCGCTGGATCTATCTATGGGTGCTAGAATGGATGGATGTATTATGGTTCGATGGATGTATGGATGGGTGGATGTATGAATGGAAGGGTGTATGGAGAGATGGATGTATGTATGGATGATTGGTTGTATGCATGGATGGATGTGTGGATGGGTTGAGGTATGGATGGCCGGATGTACGTATGTATGAATGTATGGATGTATATATGAATGGATGTATGGTTTTATGGATGTATGGGTGTGTGGATAGATGGATGTAAGGATGGATGTTCGTGTGGATGGCAGGATATGTGGATGGATGGATGTATTGATGTACAGGTGTATGGAGGCATGGATGTATGGATGTACGGATGTATGTATGTATGGACGGTCGAATGTATGGATGTACGAACGTATGGATGTACGGATGTATTGATGAATGGATGTACATATGTATGGATGTATGGATGGATGGATGTATGAGTGGATGAGTGTATGGATGAACGGATGTTCGTACGTATGGGCGTGTGGACGTATATATGTTTGCATGTATGCGTGGATGGATGTATCGAAAGATGGAAGTACGAATGGGAGGGTTTATGTATGTATCGATGTATGGATGCATGTATGTACGAATGTATCGATGTGCGTATGCGTGGGTGTTTGGATGTGTGGGTGGATAAATGGATGTGTGGATGGACTGAAGTGTGGGTGCAAGGATGGGTGGATGAACGGATGCATGCATGGATGGATGGGTGTTGGATGGATGGATGTATAGATGTATGAATGGATGTACAGATGTATGGATGTATGGATGTATGTACGTATGGATGTGCGAATGTATGTATGTACGGATGTATGGATGTATGGATGTTTATACGTATGGATGTATGGATGCATGAATGTATGAGTGGATGGATGTATGGATGGACGGATGTATGTGTGGATGTATGTATGGATGTATGTATGGTTGTAAGGATGTATGTATGGATGGCTTTATGGATGTGTGGATGTGTGAACGTGTGGATGCATGGATGTATGGATGGATAGATGCATGAATCGATGGATGTATGCATGGGTGCTTGTACGGATGAATGGATGTATTGTTCGATGCATGTATGGATGGGCGAATGTACGGATGGATGGATGTATGGAAAAAAGGATCTATGGATGGATGGATGAATGGAAGGACTGAGGTAGGGGTTTACGGATTTACGTATGTATGGATGTATGTATGTATATATGTATGGATGTGTGGATGGATGGATGCATTGGTGTAGAGATGTATGGATGCATGTATGTTTCGATGTATGGATGCATGGATGTACGAACGTATGGATGTGCGTATGCGTGGATGTATGGATGTCTGTGTGGATGAATGGATGTGTGCAAAGTTGGACGTATGTGTCGATGCGTAGATATATGGATGGATGTATGCATTGGTGTAGAGATGTATGGATGCATGGATGTACGAACGT
>NW_016948143.1:0-496 GCF_001483705.2 Eufriesea mexicana
GCAGCAGTGGTCGTGGCACGTCAGTTTGGGATACGTTACGTCCGCTTATGCTACGCTTGGATATGTTAGGATAGCATAGCCCTAACTCTTGTGCCATACACTGCTATCCGGTGGCACCCTGCACCCTGCTTCTCTCTAATATGCTCTGCTTGGCGCCGGGGATGCCAGCAATAGTGTTCCCGGCACGTTAGGATAAGTTATGTTGCTTTCGGTTATGTTAGGTTTAGTTAGGTTCAGTAAGGATATCTCTGACTTTTGTGCTATACACGGCTATCTGAAGGCTTTCTGCTCTCTACAGTGCTCTAAGATGCTCCGCTTTGCGCTGGGGACGCCAGCGGTAGTGTTCTCGGCAGGTTACGTTTAGTTATTCTCCCTTCGGTTAAGTTATGTTAGTATGTCTTTGACTTCTGTAATATATACTGCTTGTTGGTGACCTTCGGCGCTCTAGTGTGCCCCAGTATAATCTGTTTTGCTCTGGGGAGGCCAGCAATACTGG
>NW_016948144.1:0-578 GCF_001483705.2 Eufriesea mexicana
CAATCGATCTACCTCGAAAGCTCGTGAAAAGCACACGTACGTGGAGGGCATACTGTAAGCTCTCATCTGTCCAAAGCTCACGCTCTCAGCCTCACCAGGAAGCTCACAGCAGCATCAAAACTAACTCGAAATATCGAAACTCTCAGTCCTATACATTCTGACTTTGAACCGCTGTAAAATGCGAACCACGTGACCTACGACCACGCAATTTCAACACGTGACACCTGCTCATATGTGGATCAGCGTGATCCAACGAGCAATCGATTCGGCCGGCATCGAAAAATGTAATCATTTTCCAATTACTCGCCGAGCGAAAGCTCGGGACAAAAAATCAGAAAAAAATCGAGCTACATCGAAAGCTCGTGAAAAGCACGCGTTCGTATAGAGCATACTGTAAGCTCTCAGCTACCAAAGCTCACACTCCCAGCCTCATCAGGAAGCTCACAGCAGCATCAAAACTAACTCGAACTATCGAAACTCTCAGTCCTATACATTCTGACTTTGAACCGCTGTATAATTCGAACCACGTGACCCACGCCCACGCAATTTAAACACGTGACACCTGCTCATATGTGGAT
>NW_016948145.1:0-559 GCF_001483705.2 Eufriesea mexicana
GACCTGACCTGTCCTAACCTGACCTGACTTGACCTGACCTTACCTGGCCTGACAAGGCCTGGCGTGAAGTGACCGAACCTATCCTGGCCTGACCTGACCGAACCTGTCCTCTCCTGACCTGACCTGACCTATCCTGGCCTGACCTGACCTGTCCTGACCCGACCTGTCCTGACCTGTCCTGACCTGACCAACCTGACCCGACCCTGAATGTCCTTACCTGCCCTTACCTGAACTGGCCTGACCTGTCATGACCTTACCTGGCTTGGCCTCGCCTGTCCTGACGTGACCCGACCTGACTTGGCCAGACCTGACCTGACCAGACGTGGCCTGATATTGCCTGGTCGTGCCTGACCTGACCTGACCTGACCCGACCGGACTTGACATGACCTGGCCTGACAATTCCTGGCCTGGCCTTACCTGACCTGTCCTATCCTGGCCTGACCTGACCTGTCCTGACCCGTCCTGTCCTGACCTGACCTGACTTGACCTGGCCTTCCCTGTCCTGACATGGCCTGGCCTGAAGTGACCTAACCTATCCTGGCCTGGCCTGACCTGACCT
>NW_016948146.1:0-1834 GCF_001483705.2 Eufriesea mexicana
GGCGTGCTGTAGCCATTGCAATGCAACAGAATCTGGCTGGAAAACTCAGTTTTATTGACATTTTCGGCTAATACCTTGGTGAGCTATCTTTCTTTGATGAATAAGTAGGGAAGATCCAATTGGGGTGCTATAGCCATTGCAATGCTGTAGAATCTGTCTCGAGAATACGATTTTTTTGACATTTTCGACTAATACCGTGGTGAGCTAACTTTCTTGCTTACATAAGGAGGAAAGATGCGTTTGGCGTGCTATACCCATTGCAATGCTGTAGAATCAGGCTGGAAAATCAATTTTTTGACACCTTTACCTGTTATCGTGGTGAGCTAACTTTCTTGCAGAAATAAGTAGGCAGGGTTCTATTGGCATGCTATACCCATGTCAATGCCATAGAATTAAGCTGGGAAACTCAATTTTATTGTAATTTTCGAATAATATCGCTGTGAGATAACTTTCGTGCAAAAATAAGGAGGTAGGCTTCTATTGGCTCTGCTGAAACCATTGTAATGCTACAGAATATGGATGGAAAATTCAAATGTATTGACATTTTCGACTAATATCGTATAGAGCTAACTTTCGTGCATAAATGAGGAGGAAGGATCCGATTGGCGTGCTGTTGCCGTTGCGATGCATCAGAATCTGGCTGGATAATTCAATTTTAATAATTCAATTTTACTGACATTTTCGGCTAATACTGTGGCGAGCTAACTTTCTTGCATAAATAAGGAGGAAAGATACCATTGGCTTGCTATAGCCATTGCAATGCTATAGAATCAGGCTGGAAAATTCAATTTTTTTGACACTTTTACCCATTATCCTGGTGAGCTAACTATCATGCATAAATAAGGAGGAAAGATTCTATTGGCGTGCTGTAGCCATTGTAATGCTATAGAATTTGGCTGGGAAATTCAATTTTATTGACATTTTCGACATATGTCGGTGTGAGCTAACTTTCATGCATGAATAAGGAGGAAAGATTCTATTGACGTGCTATAGTCATTGCAGTGCTATAAAATTTGGCTTCAAAATTCAAATTTATTGACATTTTCAACTAATACCGTGGTGAGCAAACTTTCTTTCATAAATAAGGAGGAGTGATTCTATTGGTGTGCAGCAGCCATCGCATTGCTATAGAATCTTGAAGGAACATACGAATTTATTGACATTTTCGACAACTATCGTGTAGAGCTGGCTAGCGTGCATAAATAAGGAGGTAATGTTTTATTGGCGTGCTGTAGCCATTGTAATGATGCAGAATTTGGCTGGAGAATACGATTTCATTGACAATTTCGACTAATATCGTGGTGAGCTATCTTTTGTGCATAAATGAGGAGGAAGGATCCGATTGGCGTGCTGTAGCCATTGCGTTGCAACAGAATCTGGCTGGAAAATTCATTTTTATTGGCATTTTCGACCTACGTCGTGGTGAGCTATCTTTCTTTCATGGATAAGTAGGAAAGATTCTATTGGCGTGCTACAGAAATAGCAATGCTATAGAGTCAGGCTGGAACATTCAATTTTATTGACATTTTTGACTAATATCGTGGTTAGCTCACTTTCTTTCATAAATAAGGGGGAAGGATCCGATTGGCGTGCTGTAGCCATTGCAATGCAACAGAATCAGGCTGGAAAATTCAATTTTATTGACATTTCCGAACTACATCGTGGTGAGCTAACTTTCTTGCATAAATAAGGAGGAAATATTCTATTGGCTTTCTATAGCCATTGCAATGCTATAGAATCTGGTGGGAAACAACAATTTTATTGACACTTTCGCCAAGTATAGTGGTCAGCAAACTTTCTTTCATAAATAAGGAGGAAAGATTATATTGGCGTG
>NW_016948147.1:0-530 GCF_001483705.2 Eufriesea mexicana
CATCCATCCACACGTCCATAAATATATACATCCATACATCCATACATCCGTACATCCATACATCCGTACATCCACACATTCGTACATCCATACATTCGTACATCCATACATACGTACATCCATACATCCATACATCCATCCATCCATACCTCGATCCATACATCCATCCATACGGCCATCAATCCATACATTCATCCATCCATACGCCCATCCTTCCGTACATCCATCCAGCCATACAACCAACCATACCATAGATCCTTACGCATATCCACCCATACATACGTCCATCCATGCATCTATTCACCCACACATCCATACATCCATATATCCTTCCGTTCATACGTCTATCATTCGATACATATGTCCATCCATTCGTCCATACGTACATACATCCATACAACCATACATTCATGCATCCATACACCTGTACATCAATACATCCAACCATCCACATATCCTGCCATCCTCACGTACATCCATCCTTACATCCATCCATCCACACACACATACATCCTTAAATCCATACATCC
>NW_016948148.1:0-409 GCF_001483705.2 Eufriesea mexicana
TGGCGTTGGGCGAACTATTCACAAAGCTGTAAAAGATAATTTATTTTGTATAGACCTATTCTCCGGCAAGTAGGAGGATATACTTGCCAGTGGATTGAAGGCCTTAGGCGATCAATTCACCAAGCTATAACAGATTATAGATTTTGAATAGACCTATTGTCTGGCAAGTAGACGGCTGTACTTGCCATTGGTTTGAAGGCGTTAGGCCATCTATTCACCATGCTATAACAGATAATAGATTTCGAATAGACTTATTCCCTGGCAAGTACATGGCTGTACTTGTCATTGGATTGCAGGCCAGGGGCGATCTAATCACCAAGCTATGGCAGCTTACAGGTTTTGAATGTACTCATTCTCTGGCGAGTAAATGGCTGTACTTGCCATTGGATTGAAGGAGTAAGGCGATCTA
>NW_016948149.1:0-342 GCF_001483705.2 Eufriesea mexicana
CACACCAATGGTATGTTCACTCCATAATTATGCAAGGAAGTAAGCTCGCCACGATATTAGTCGCTAATGTCAATTTAATTATGTTTTTCTGCCAGATTCTACAGCATTGCAAAGACTATAGCACGCCAATAGAATCTTTCCTTCTTATTTATGCAAGAAAGTTAGCTCGCCACGATATTGGAGGAAAATGTTAATAATATCTTTATTTTCCAACCAGTTTCTCTCGCATTGCAATGGCTCTAGCACGTCAGTAGAATCCTTCCTCCTTCTTTATGCAAGAAAGATAGTTCACACCGATATCAGTCGAAACTGCCGATATAATTATATTTGCCAGCCAGGTAC
>NW_016948149.1:4848-5058 GCF_001483705.2 Eufriesea mexicana
AATAAAATTGAATCTTCCTGCCATGTTCTATAGCAACGCAATGGCTATAGTGCGCCAATAGATTCTGTCCACCTTATTTATGCAAGAATGTTAGCTCACAACGATATTATTCGAAAATGTCAATAAAATTGAGTGTTCCAGACAGGCTCTATAGCATTGCAATGGCAATAGCACTCCAATAGTATTCTTCCTGCTTGTTTTGCATGAAAG
>NW_016948150.1:0-1216 GCF_001483705.2 Eufriesea mexicana
ATAAATATGGACGATAGATCCTATTGGCGAGCTTTAGCCATAGCAAAGTTATATAATCTTGCTGGAAAATTCTACTTTATTGACGTTTTCGACGAACATCATCGTGAACTACCTTTCCCGCATAAATAACAAGGATAGATCCTATTGGCGTGCTATAGTCATTGCGATGCTATAGAATCTGGCTGGAAAATTCAATTTTACTGACACTTTCGACTAATATCGTGGTGAGCAAACTTTCTTGCATATGTAAGGAGGAAAGATTCTGCTGGCGTGCTATAGCCATTGCAACCCTATAGAATCTGTCTCGAAAATTCAATTTTACTGACACTTTCGACTAATATCGTGGTGAGCAAACTTTCTTGCATATGTAAGGAGGAAAGATTCTGCTGGCGTGCTATAGCCATTGCAATGCTATAGAATCTGGCTGGAAAATGCAAATTTATTGACATTTGCGACTTATATCGCGGTGAGCTACCTTTCCCGCATAAATCATGAAGAAAGATCATATTGCCGTGCTATAGCCATTGCAATGCTACAGAATCCGGCAGGAAAATTCAATTTTACTGACATTTTTGACTAATATCCTGATGACCTATCTTTCTTGCATATATAAGGAGGAAAGATTCTGCTGGCGTGCTATAGTCGTTGCGATGCGATAGGGTCTGGCACGAAAATTCGATTTTATTGACATTTTCGACTAATATCGCGGTGAGCTAACTTTGCTGCATGGATCAGGAGGAAAGGTCCTTTTGGCGTGCAGTAGCCATAGCAAAGGTATAGAATCGGCTGGAAAACTTGATTTTATGGACACTTTCGACTAATATCGAGGAGAGCTACCTTTCCCGCATAAATAACGTGGAAAGGCTTAACTGGCGTGCTATAGCAATTGCAATGCTGCAGAATCTGGCTGGAAACTTCAATTTTATCGACATATTGGACTCATATCGTGGTGAGTTACCTTTCCCGCATAAATAATGAGGAAAGCTTCTATTGGCATGCTATAGCCATTGAAATGCTATAGAATCTGGCAGGAAAATTCAATTTATTGACATTTTCCACTAATATCTTGGTGAGCTAACTTTCTTGGATGAATATGGAGGAAAGACTCTATTGGCGTGCTATAGCCATTGCAATGCTATTGAATCTGGCTGGAATATACAATTTTACTGACATTTTCGACTAATATCCTGGGGAATTATCTTTCTTGCATATATAA
>NW_016948151.1:0-470 GCF_001483705.2 Eufriesea mexicana
TACAAATGGGATTGTTTAACAAACAATGTGTTATTACAAAATCTGATAGTTTCAACCATAAGATGGATACAGAATGGTAAAGATATTCTGCTAAAGAGGAATTTTTCATGCATAAATCTAAAATTGTACATGATATAATAACTCACATTGCACGGCTGACAGGTAAGTTTTCAAATTACATGCATTAGAAAACAAGATACAAAAAACAATGCTTATAATTAAAATCGTAACCATATCGCCACATAGGTATCGTCTATTTGCAAGTATGTGGAAGGTAATGCAGAAAGAACAGAAAAGAATAGATAATTTCACATTTCAACAGATTGCCAAGCAAGCAAGGGGAAAAGTAGATCAAAATGAATTGTAGTCGTCAAAGCTCAGGAGAAGGGGTGTTTCAAGTACAACTCCACTACACATCTTGCACTTGTATGTTGAGAAAACAATAAAGGTAATAAAGAAATTAAATGCTT
>NW_016948152.1:0-563 GCF_001483705.2 Eufriesea mexicana
ATGGTTGGATGTATATATGTGTGGATGTATGGATGGATGGATGAATGGATAGATGGAGGTATGGGTGGATGGATCTATGGATGGATGGATGGATGGCTGTATGGGTGGTTGGGTGTATGTATAGATTGAGGTATGGATGGACGGATGAACGGATGTAGGGATGTGTGTATGGATGTATGTATGGATGTATGTATGGTTGTATGCAACTATGTATGTATGGATGTATGTATGGATGAATTTATGGATGTATGTATGGATGCATGTATTGATGTATGTATGGATGTAATGATGGATTGATGGATTTGTGAATGGATGTATGGATGGATATATGTATGGATCGGTGGATGGATGGATGGATGGGTGTATGGAAGGACGGACGTGTGGATAGTAGGATGTATGGATGGATGGATGTATGGATGGATGGCTGTATCGATAGGTGTATGTATGGATGGCTAGAGGTATGGATGGACGGATCTACGGATGTATGGATGTACGGATGGATATAAGTATGGATGTATGGATGGATGGATGAATGGATAGATGGAGGTATGGGTGGATGGATG
>NW_016948153.1:0-488 GCF_001483705.2 Eufriesea mexicana
TTATTCGAAAACATCAATAAAATTGAATTTTCCAGCCAGATTCTATAGCATCGCAGTGACTATAGCACGCCAGTAGAATCTTCCCTCCTTATATATGCCAGATAGTTAGGTCACCACAGTATTAGCCGAAAATGTCAATAATATTCAATTTTGCAGCCAGATTCTATAGCATTGCAATGGCTATAGCACGCCAGTAGGATATTTCTTCCTTATTTATGCAAGAAAGTCAGCTCACCACGATATTAGACGAACATGTCAACAAAAATGAATTTTCCAACCAGATTCTATAGCAGTGCAGTGGCTATATTACGCCAATAGTATCTTTCCACCTTATATATCCAAGAATGTTAGGTCACCACAATATTTGCCGAAAATGTCAATATAATTGAATTTTCCAGCCTGTTTCTATAGCATTGCAATGGCTGTAGCGCGACAGTAGAATGTTTCCTCCTTATATATCCAAGAAAGTAAGGTCACCACAATATTAG
>NW_016948154.1:0-698 GCF_001483705.2 Eufriesea mexicana
TGGGAGATGTATTCACCAAGATATAACAGATTATATATCTTGAATAGGCCTATTCTCTGGCAAATAGATGGCTGCACTGGTCATTGGATTGAAGGCGTTATGTGGTCTATTCACCATGATATAACAGGTTATAGATTTTGAATAGACTTATTCTCTGGCAAGTAGATGGCTGTTCTTGCCATTGGATTGAAGGCGTTAGGCGGTCTATTCACCATGATATAACCGGTTATAGATTTTGAATAGACCTATTCTCAAAGTAGATGGCTGTACCTGCCATTGTATTGAAGGCGTTAGGCGATCTATTCGCCATGCTATAACAGGTTATAGATTTTGAAGAGACCTATTCCCAGGCAAGTAGATGGCATTACTTGAGATTGGATTGAAGGCAGTATGCCTTCCGTACACCATGCTTTAACAGGTTATAGACTTTGAATAGACCTATTCTCTGGCAAGTAGATGGCTCTACTTGCCATTGTATTGAAGGCGTTAGGCAGTCTATTCACTATGATATAACCGGTTATAGATTTTGAATAGACCTATTCTCTGCACGTAGATAGCTGTACTTGCCATTGGATTGACGGCGTTAGGCGACCTTTTCTCCAAGCTATAACACATTATAGATTTTGAATACACCAATTCTCTGGCAAGTAGATGGCTGCACTTGCCATTGGATTGAAGGCGCTATTCTTTCTATTTAT
>NW_016948155.1:0-260 GCF_001483705.2 Eufriesea mexicana
TATACCACAAAAGTCAGGGCTACTCTGCCCTAACCTAAGCAAACGTAACCAAACAAAACGAAGCATATCTCAACATAACGTGCCTCGACCACTATGGCTGGACACCCCAGGGCTAAGCAAAGTAGAGTATATCACAGTGGAGCGCCGAAATCCACCGAATAGCAGTGTAGAGCACAATTGTTAAAGCTATCCTATCGTAACCTAAACAAACGTAACGTAACCAAGCGTAACGTAACTCTTCCTCACGTGCCGAGACCAAT
>NW_016948156.1:0-315 GCF_001483705.2 Eufriesea mexicana
TTCAGGGCCAAGCAGAATATAGTAGAGCACAGTCGAGCGCGGAAATCCACCGAAAAACAGTGTGCAGCACAAAAATCAAAGAGAACATGACCGAGCTTAGCCGTACTTAACCTAACCAAACAAAACGCTGCTCGACCTAACGTGCCGAAACCACTATTGCGGTCTTCCCAAGAGACGAGCAGAAAATACTGGGGCGCAGTAGATCCCAAAAATTCGCCGCATTGCAGTGTGGCACAAAGGTCAAAGATAACATGTCCCAACATAGGCAATCGTAACATAACCAAACGTATCCTTCCACAACGTAACGTCGCGCAA
>NW_016948157.1:0-912 GCF_001483705.2 Eufriesea mexicana
GGGCCTCCCTCGCCGCTGGCGGTTCCAACGACGGAACGCCCGCCAGGACCATCGCAGTTTCGCGGGAATTTTTGAGGCAACAGCGCACGACCGTGTTCATCATCCTGCGAGCGACTCGCCGGAGAATCGCCCGACTGCGCGGACCAGCGACCAGGTCGTTCGCACAGTTCTGAGCCCCGTAAAGGGCCACCGAGCGAACGACTCCCGTGAAGATGGGGCGCATCGTCGCGTCTGGCCCATCCAGGATGGGAAGCAGGAGACACAGCTCCACCGCCATGCCATGCAGGCGTGCTTCCAGCTGGAGAAGATTCTCGTCGATTCCTCCAGTGGCCATCCAGGAAGAAACTGAGAAATTCCATCCGGTCCCGAACATCGACCACAACGCTCCCCACTCTCATTCGTGACTGGGGCGGCTTCCCCATGGACAGATGTCAAAACCACATTGCCTCGGCCTTCTCGGGCGAGATGCTCAGCCCCATCCGCCGGATGCTATTCGGAGAGAGAGCTACACCGCTCTCCGCGCGCAGCGAGGCCTCCTCCCAACGCGAACCGGCGGCAACCGCGTGCGTGTCGACCGCGACGTCAGGCACAAGCCGCGGGGCAGCGGAGTGCGCTACACGGCGTCACACGCGAAGTCCCGGTGGTTCAGCGCGGGTAGCGATTCCTGTGGAACACCGCAGTTCGTCTCCCGAGCGACGGTCGGGTACCGTCCAGGACACTCGAACGAGCGCCCCGTCAAAGAATCGCCGACCACCGCCATTATGTGCTGGGGATACCTGTGGTACAACGGAGCATACAGGATGGCGTGTTGATGTCGTTGCCTATATACACTCCGACCGACAGCACCCGACCGCGCCGGTCAACGGCAGCATCCGACTGGATACGAACGCGCTTAATCGCGTCCATCGTCGA
>NW_016948158.1:0-10672 GCF_001483705.2 Eufriesea mexicana
GGACAGATTAATCAATCGGTTACATTGCTGTGTTGATGGGCGTACTCAGTACTCTATTAACATGAATCGGTGCCTCCAGCAACAGTTGCTCCCTTCATTAATAGTTCTACAATTGCTGACAATCTCAGACGATTAGCGGACATATTAATTCAATGGCTAAAGCATTGTGTTGATGGATTCACTCAGGAATATATTTTAATTTGTCAATAACACTAAAGATATCAGATATATGCGTTGATAACTCTGCAACTGATATACAGATTAAACCATCAGTGGATGGATTATCGCAACGGCTACAGTGATCTGGTGGTGGATATACTGAGCACCTGGCTGCGATTTCTAATATCTTGAGACATAACTCTTCTATTCATCGAGGATTCCAGAATTGGCGCGGAAATTTAATTGTCAATGAACAAATAAGCCCAACGGCTTCAGTGCTGCGATCATGGCTACACTCAGTACTGTTCCGTCAAAGGCCAAAATGTAGAGCGCGAATGTGTCCACCTTCTACCATTCTAGGATAGCTATAGAATTTATATCACTGAACAGAATAATCATATGGCTACACTGCTCCGTCGGTGTACGTGCTATGTGCCGTGCCGCTAATGGTAAATATCTCTAGCCATAACTGTCCTCTACATTGGTTATTCCAGAATTGCTGTGCAATTTTATAATCAGTGGACAAGTTAATCTAACCGCAACGGTAGTGCCATGTTGGCTCGGCTCATTACAATGTTGTCAAGTGCTAATATCTCGAACGATAAGGTTTCTGCTCTTTGTCATCCTAGGATTGCAATAGAATATATATCAGCGGAGAAATTATTAACACAACTGCTAAAATGCCCTGTTGAAGCCAATACTATGTAATGTATTGGCGTACGTCAATATCTCCAGCGGCAATTCCTCTATGCATTGATCGTTGTACAGTTGCTGAAGAACTCATATTAATAGCGATCAGGTTAATGCGATGGCTGCGGTGCAGTGTAGATGGCTGCAACCAGTGCTGAGTTGCCATTTGTCCATTCCACCACCGATAATTGGTTTCTCCTTTGACAATTCTGGAATTGTTGTATAGCACACATCATCAGTGAACAGAATAATTGATCGGCTGCAGTGCTCTCGTCGTGGTAGCACTACACACCGTAATGTCTGTTGCAAATATCTCTAGCAGCAACTCCTGCATATGTTAATTATCTTTGAATTGCGGGGGAATTTAAATCACGACTGGAAAGCTAAATCAACGGCTACATTTCTGTGGTGATGGTAGCTCTCAGTATTGTGTTGTCAATTGTTACTATCTCGAGCGATAATGGATATACCTTCTGTCATTCTAGAATATCTGTGGAACATATTTTATCAGTTACCTGTTAATTCAAGCGACAAATGTGCTCAATTGATGGCTATACTCAGTACTTTAGTAGCATAAGTGAAAGTCGCCTGCGACCATTGCTCTGCCCATTGATGGTTCTGCAATCGCTGAGGCTCTTATATGATCAGTGAGCAGATTGCTTCAATGGCAATAGTATCTTGTAGATCTATACACTCTGTACTGTGC
Source organism: Eufriesea mexicana (assembly GCF_001483705.2). Classification (NCBI taxonomy): domain Eukaryota; kingdom Metazoa; phylum Arthropoda; class Insecta; order Hymenoptera; family Apidae; genus Eufriesea; species Eufriesea mexicana. Next base: position 1,556 of record NW_016948158.1, read on the forward strand.
TCCCATTTTTAAAGCCTCTACCGTTATTTCACATAAAGATTGACCGGTCTGGAACTGCTACCGGTTATAAATCACCAGTGAACAGATTAGTGCATCGCATTCAGTAGAGTTATGATGGCTGTATTCGGTACAGTTTTGTCACTCGTTAATATCTCGGCCAACAATGGATATACCATTGGTCGTTCTAGAATTGCTATAGAATTCATGCCATCAGCGATCAGATTAATACAACGGCTGCCTACCGTACTACCAATTTTAATAGCCTCTTGCCATACATGAACCAGATATAGATTATTGCAGAATTGCAGAATCCAACGTCTGAAGCACTGTGCTATGGCTGTACTTAGTACTGCATGCCGCATGTTAATATCTCAAGCGGCAATTGATCTGCCCTTCGTCCTCCTAGAATTGTTAAGGAATATATATCAACGCTGACCAGGTTCATACCACGGCTACAGTGCTCTGTAGGTGGAGGCAGAGAATACCGTTCCTTCAATTGCAAGTATGTCAAGCCATTACCGTGCACCTCATTGATTATTCTATATTTGCTGTGGAATTTAAATCTTCAGCGTGTAGTTTAATCCAACACAAATAGTGCTTCGTTGGATGACGTACTGAGCATCGTTCTGCCAATTGTAAATATCACTAGATATAACTGATCCGTGCATTGTTTATGTACGAGTTGCAGTGAAATTTAACACATAAGTGGACAAATTAAAACAACAGCTAGGCGACTGTTAAGGTGGTTGTACGCAGTACAATTTTGACATATGCCCATATCACCTGCGGCAACTGATCTATCCTTTGATCGTTCTACAATTGCTGAACAGCTTAGTTTACTAGCGAAAAGCTTTGTTCAGCAGCTATTGTACTGTGTAAATGGCTACACTCAGTACTGTGTTGTCATTTGTCTATATCACTGCCGATATATGATCTATCCGACCATTGTTCCAGAATTTCTACGTAGCCATGTAATCTTTGAGTAGAATAGTTCATAGGCTTCCCTGCACGGTTAGAAAATTTTGTAGGTACCTTACTGTCTACTTTATATACCTCTTGACATAACAGATCTATACATTGGCTCTTCTAGAGTTGCTATCTGTTCTTAATCATCGGTGCAGAAATTAGTGGAACGGCTACGGTACTCTTATGATGGTTGTACTCAGTACCGTGTTGCCCCTAAAGGTATCACGAGCGGTAATGTATGTCATTTATCATACCATAATTGCTATAGAATTTATATCACCAGTGAACAGATTAATCCAAATGCCATTGCGACCTGTTGGTGGACCCACATAGCGCCATACTGCCAATTGTAAGTATCCATACCCACAAAAGATCTGTGCATAGATTATGACAGAATCGCAGTGGAATTTGAATCATTACTGGACAAATTATTTCAGCGACTACATTATTGTGCTCACGGCTGTACGCAGTACAGCGTTGTCAATTGCTAATGCCTCGAGCGGCAATTGATCAGTTTCTTGTCATCCTAGAATTACTCCAACGGCTGAATTACTGTAATGACGGCTGTTCTCGAGGCTCATATGTGAGCTGCTAACATCTGGAGCGATAATGGATATGCCCTTTGTCATGCTGCAATAGCTACTGTATTTCCATCATCTCGCAAGTGATTAAGCCAACCGGTACTGTACACTGTTTATGGTCGTACTATGTATCGAATTCCTAGTTGTAACTATATCCAGCCATAAATGACTTGTACACTGCCAATCTACAATTGCAGAAGGAATTAGATAATTCGCGAAATGATATCATGAATGGCTCCGGTGTGCTGTAGATGGCTACACTCAGGAACGTATTGTCAATTGTCCATTTCACTACCAATATATAATCTATCCAATGGTCATTCTAGAAATGCTAACGTGCTCAAATCATCAGTGTTCAAATTAATTCTTCGGCTAAATGAATGTGATGATGGCGGTTCACGATACCCCTTTGTCCATCGTTAACATCTCAATCTGTAATCGATTCCGCTTTGGTCATCCTAGAATTGCTACGAAATTTCATTCAACAGAGAACTGGCGAGTACCGCGATTGTAGTGCTCTGCAGGTGTCTGTGCTAGGTAGCGGAGTGTCAATTGTAAATGTCTGCAGCTATATCCCACTTATACATAGATTATTCTATAATTGCTATAGATATACAGTCATCAGTGTACAAACTAATCCAGCACCTACACTGCCCTGTTGGTGAATGTACCAGGAACCGCACTGTCAGTTGCAAGTATCGACAGCCTTGACCGTACTATACATTTGATAATGGTGGATGAAGTAATAACTATATTTATTTAAACGTTTAGCGGCAGAATACAAATTATAGTTGAATACTAAAATGGCTCCTCTCCTCCATACGACATCACCTATACACGACACTCTTACACAAGACGACTTCCTCTGTAGACCGCCCTACAAGCGCTAAATGTTTTTCACTACTCTGCGTCACACTCGCCACACACATATACATTCATACAAACATTCTTCACAATTATAACAATTATGCTTTGACACTAACCGCCACAATAGTAACCTGAATTCAATACACATCAGAATCGTACGCATACTTGCTCCACTCATCCCAACATACATATTTCCAAAAATGTACTGGGAAATTTAAATATTTCCAGCCATAACCGTACTATACATTGACTACTCTAGTCATGTTTTGACATTTATGACATAAGTGAACAAATTAATCCAACTGTCTCGCTACTGTTACCATTCCTGTCCTCAGTACTGTTTCGTTAATTGTTAATATCTCGAGAGAAAATGGGTCAGACCGTTGTCATGCTAGAATTGATAGAGTATCTAAATCATCATTGAACAGAACAATCCAAAGTCTACAATGCCCTGTTGTCTGATGTACATAGAATCGTACTGTCAATTGGGAATATCACTAGCCCCAGCCGTCCTATTTATTGATTACCATAGAGTTGCTTTGGAATTTGCACCATCAGTGTACAAATTAATACATCGGCTACAGTGCTCAACTTTTGGACACATCAACTGCGGTACTGGGTATTTCAAATATCTCTAGCCGTAACTGACGTATACATTGGTTGCCCTAGAACTACTGTGAAACTTCAGTCAGCTGTGAGCAAATTCATTCAAAGGATACAGCACTATGATGAAAACTGTTCATAGTACTGTGTAGTCAGTTGTTAATACCTCGAGCGGCAATGGATCTCTTTCTCGTAATTCTAGCATTGCTATGAAATATAAGTCACCATTGAACACGTGAATACAACGGCTAGAGTGACCTGTTGATGGACGTACTAGGAACCACTCTGTCAATTGCAAATGTCTCCAGCCATAACCGTACTATGCATTGATTACTCAAGGCAGGCTTCTTAATTTATGTAACCGGCGACCAAATTAATCCAACGGCTAGAGTACTGTGGTGGCGCCTCTACCCAATACAGTTTCGCCAACTGTTATTGTCTCGAGGAATAATGAGTCAATCCTTTGTCATTCTAAAATTGCAATCGAACCTAAGTTGTTACAGGTCGAATCAATGTGACGGCTAGAATGCTCTATTGGTTATTGTGACAACTACCGTACTGTGCACTGTAAACGTTTCCAGCAACAACTGATGTATACATTGATTATTCAGGAGATATTGTGGAATTGACATCATGACAGGACAGATTATTCCAACAGCTGCAGCAATGTGATGCTGTCTGTACTCAGAACACTAATGTCAATTGATAATATCTGGAGCTGTAACGTAACAGTGTTTTGTCTTTGTAGAATATCTACAGCATGTATGTCATTATTGAAGAGGTTATTCCAACGGTTATATTGGCCTGCTGATGGCTGTACTAGGAACCACACTCTCCATTGCAGATGTCTCCAGACGTAACCGTACAATACATTGACCACTCAATGCCTCCTTTCGAACTTGCATCACCAGTAAACAAATTAATCTTACGGTTACACTACTGTGTTGATCTTTGTACTGAGTACTGTTCTGTGACTTGTTAATATCTAGAGCTACAACGTGTATGTCCTTTGTCATTATAGGTTTGCTATAGGATAAAAGTCATCATTGGCCTGGCTAATCCAACGGCTACTGTGCTCTGTTTATGGATGTACTATGTACCGTACTGTCAATTGTAAATATCTCTAACCATACCTCTGCCATGCATTGTCTATTCTTCAATTGCCGTAGAACTTACAACATCGGCGAAAGAATTATTCCGACGCCTATGTTAATTTGATAATGGCTGTACTTAGTCTTCCTGTATCAATTGTTAATGCCATGAGATATAATGTATCTGCATCTCGTCGTTGTAGAATTGTTAGTAAATCTAGGTCAACACTGAGCGGAATAGTCCGTCTGCTATATTGGCCGTTTTGGTGAATTTACTGAGTATCGAACTGCGAATGTGAATATCTCTCGTCATGCCAGTGATATACACTAACTATTCTAAAATTTTTGTGGAATTAAATAATGAGTGAGCAAATTAATCCAACGATTACGTTACTGCGATTATGGCTGCATTCCGTCCGGCTAAGTCAATTGTTAATTCCTGCCAAACTAATGGCTCTACAGTTTGTCAGCCTGGAATTGCTGCAGAATCTTTATCATCACCCACAACCGTACTATAAATGAATAACTCCAGAATGTTTGTGGAATTTACATTATTAATGGACAAATTAATCCATAGTCTACATTACAGTTCTGATGGCTGTACTATGTACTGTGATGTCATTTTCAAATACCTCGAGGTATAATGGACCGGTACTTCCTTCGTTCTAGAATTGCTGTAGAATATAGATCGTCAGTGAACAGATTAATCCTGCAGGTGCAGGCCTCTGCTGCTGTTTGTACTAAGTGCAGCAACGACAACTGTAGATATCTCTACCCATAACCGTGATATACGTCAGTTATTGGAGAACGACTGCTGAACTTACGTCATCAGTGGACAAATTAATCCATTCTGTTACATTACCGTTTTGATGGTGGTAATCTGTACTGTGATGTCAACTGCAAGTGTCTCGAGAAATAATGGATCTGTCCTTTCCCAGTGTATAATTGCTACAGAAACCAAGTCATCATTGAAAAGGTAAATCCAACGGCTACTGTGATTTGAAGATATATGTGTTAATAACCGTACTGTCAAGTGTAAATATCCATAGCCTTAACCATACTGAATATCGACCACCATATGTTCGCTTTGCAATTTGTGCCATCAGTGAACTGGTTAATCAAACGACTACAGAAGTTTATCGGTGGGTGTATCAAACACCGTAGCGGAATTGTAAATATCAGTGGGAATACCTGATAATACGTAGATTGTTCTAGAAATACTGTGGAATGCATATCATCCTGGAAGAGATTTATCCAGCTGCTGCAGTACCGTAATAATGGCTTCACACCGTGCATTTACGCTCATTGTCAATTTCTGGAGTTATAAAATGCCAGTAATTGCTAATGGATGTAGCAATGATCGTACTGGGAACTGTAAATATCTCTAGCCACAGCGGTACTACATTGATTATTCTAGAATTGCTGTTATACTTAAGTTATCATGGAACAGTTTAGTGCAATGGCTAAAGTGTCATGGGTATGACTGTGCTAGGCACTACTTCCTCAATTGTTAATGTCTCTAGCGGTAATGGGTCATTCCATTGTCATTCTAGCATTGGAATATATTTACGTCTTCTCTAAACGGATTAATCCATTGGCAACATTGCTCTAATGTTGGATGCACCAACTACCGTACTGGGAATAGTAAATGCCTCCAGCCGTGACTAATGTATACATTGCTTATTCTAGAATTACAGTGGTCACTGAGTCGTTAGTGTACAGATACATCCAACTGCTACTGCACTGCGCTGATGACAGCACTCAGTACTGTTGTATCAATTGTTAATGCCTCCAGCTATACAGGATCTGCTTCTTGTGATTCTAGAATGGCTATCTACAACGTGATGGAACAGGTTAATCTAGCGGCTACAGTAATCTGTTGATGGATGTACTAAGTACCGTACTGTCAAGTATAAATGTCTCTAAGCATGAACCAACTACACATTGATCACTCTAGACTTGCAGTTAAATTCATTTTATCAGTGAACAAATTAGCCCAACAGCTAAAGTACTGTCGTGACGGCTGTACTCAGTACTTTTCCGTCAATTGCTAATATCTCGAGCGGTAATGGGTCAATTCCTTGTCACTCTAGAATTGCAAGAGTATTTAAATAGTCACTGAAATGACTGATCCGACGACTACAGTGCTCTGTTGGTGGATTTACCAACTTCCCTACTGGCAATTGTAAATATCTCCAGCCAGAACTGATGTATACGTTGATTATTCTGAACTACTGTGGAACTTATATCATCTATGTACAGACTAGTTCAACGCGTACATTTCTCTGTTTTTGGACGTACAAACTTCCTTCCTGGGAATGGTAAATAGCTTGAGCCATAGCGCACGTATGCATTGATTATTTTAGAACTGCTCTGGAACTTAAGGCCGGAGTGAACGGATTAATCCGGCGGCTGCAGTACTGCGATTACGTCTGTACTCAGTACCGTTATGACCATTCCTAATATCTCGAGCTAAAACGCATCTGCCTTATTTCATTCTAGAATTGCTATAGAACCAACATCATCGTTGATCAGGTTAATTCAAAGTCTACAGGGATCTGTTGATGGATACATCGCATACCTCAAAGGAAATTTTATATTTCTCTAGACATAACTGTTGTATACATTGATTTTTCTAGAACTACAGGGGAATTTAAATCATAAGAGGGTAGATTGGTACAGCTGCAGTAATGTTGTGACTGCCGTACATAGTACTGCTATGTCAATTGGTAATGCCTGGTGGGGTAATGGATCTGTACCTTGTCATTCTGGAATTCCTACAGAATCTAAACCGCCATTGACCAGACTATTCCCTCGTGAAAGGTTCACTTCTGGTGGATGTACCGTGTACCGTACAGGAAGTCGTAAACATCCCGGGTCATAACCTTATTATACAATGATCATTCTAGAATTCCTTTGGAATTAACATCATGAATGGGCAAAGTAATTCAAAGTCTACAGTACTGCGATGACGGGTGTACTCACTACACCGTTGTCAATTGCAAATATTTCCAAGCGTAAAGGTTTCTATGTATATTCTAGAACTAATGTGGAAATTAAATCATCACTCTACCCACCAATAAACTGGCTAGAGTTCTCCATTGGTGGATACAACGACTACCGCGATGTTAATTGTAAATACCGCGACACATATCTGATGTATACACTTATGATTCAAGAGCTACCGTGGAATTCATGTCATCAATGGATAGATCAACATATTGGCTACAGTACTGTGATAATGGTTGTGCTTAATACTGTGTTGCCTGTTGCTAATATTTCGGGCGGTAATGAATCCATAATTTGTCATTCTAAAATTGCCGTACAACCTATGCCATGATTGAGCAGATCAATTCAACCGGTTCAGTTCCATGTTGATGTATGCACTAAGAACCGCACTGTCAGTTGCAAATATCTCAAGCCTTAACCGCACTATGCATCGATAACCCTAGACATCCTTTGGAATTTATGTCATCACTATACTGATATTGCCAACGGCTACTGTGCTCTCTTCGTCGTTGTACCAACTACAGTACTGGGAATTGTAAATGTATCTGACCATAACTGATGTGAGCATTGGTTATTCTAGAACTTCTGTGGAATTTAAATTATCAGGGAACAGAATAATCCATCTTCTGTTATACTGTGACTGTGGCTGTACACATGATAAGCACCGTACTGTCAATTGTAAACATCCATGGGCATAACCGTCTTATATGTCATCCATCCTGATCTTGCTTTTGAATTTAAACCGTCAGTGGACAGATAAATCCGAAAGCTAAGGCACTTTATCGGTGGATGTACCAACTACAGTGCCGGGAATTGTAAATACCTCTACGCATAACTGATGTGCACATTGGTCGTTCTAGAATTACTGTTGAATTTAGATCTGCAGGGAACAGAATAATCCATCGGCTTATTGCTATGTCATCCTTATATCCTTGGTAGTTCAATTGGTTATATTTCGACCTATCACGGATCAGTCATTTTTCATCCCACATTTGCCATAGTATCCAAACCTTCATTGCGTAGGACAATCCGACGCCTGTAGTACTCTGTTGGTGGATGTACCAGCTACATTGCTATGAATATTTATTATCTCGAGCCTTATGTGATGTGCACATTGTTCATTCCAGGGACACGGTGAAATTTAAGTCATCACAGGACAGATCAATCCAACGGTTACAGAACTCTATTGGTGGACGCACCAAATACAGTTCTGGATTTTGTATATACCATTAGCAATAACTGATGCATGCATTGATTAATCTAGAACCACTATGGAATATAAATCATGAGTGAGCAATTAGTCCAACGGTTACAGGAATTTCATGATGGCTGTACATAGTACTGGGTGGTGAGTCGTTAATGTCTCGAGCTATAACGGATCAGTTTTTCTATTTCTAGAATAGCTATAGAATACATATCTCCTCTGATCAGGTGAATCGAATGGCTACTGTGCGCTGTCGATGGACGCAATATGAACCGTACCCTCAGCTGTAAATGTCTCTAGCCATAAGCGTACTATATATAGATTATTCTAGAATTGCAGCTAAATTTATTATATCAGTGAAGAAATTAGCCCAACGGCTTAAATACTCTGATGGCGGCTGTACCCAGAACAGTTTCGCCACTTGCTAATGACACGAGCTGCAGCGGATCTGTCTTTTGTCCTTCCTGAATTGCTATATATTCCAAATCATCATTGAACAGTTTAATCCAACGGCTGCAGCACTCTACTTGCGGATGTACCAGCTACCGTACTGCGAATTGTTTGCATCTCTAGCCTTATCTGATGTATACATTGGTTGCTCTAGTACTACTGTTGAATTTAAGTCGACACTCATCAGATTAATCCAACGGCTACAGTATTGTGATGATGGCTGTACTTAGTACTGAGTTGTCAGTTGTTAATGTCTCGTACGGTAATGGATCTGGGTAAGGTCGATAACGTTCCGAGCGATAATGTTTATTTCCGCTGTCATTCTAGAATTACCATAAAATCCAAC
>NW_016948159.1:0-976 GCF_001483705.2 Eufriesea mexicana
TCGACTGATATCGTAGTGAGCTGCCGTCCCGCACATATAATGGGGAATGATACTATTGACGTATTATATCCCTTACACTGCTATAGATTCTGGTTGACATATTCATTTTTATTGACATTTTCGGCTAATATCGTGGTGAACCAACATTCTTGCTTATATAAGGATGAAATATTCTATTGGCGTGCTATAGCCATGACATGGCTATAGAATCTGGCTGGAAAATTCAATTGTATTGACAGTATCAACTACTATCGTGGTGACCTGACTTTCTTGCATAAAAAAGGAGGAAAGATTCTACTGGCGCGCTATAGTCATTGCGATGCAACAGGGTCTGGCTGGATAACTCGATTTTATGGACATTTTCGACTGATATCATAATGAGCTACCTTTCCCTCACAAATAATGAGGAATGATACTATTGGCGTAATATAGCACTTGCACTGCTATCGAATCTGTTTGGCAAATTCATTTTTATTAACATTTTCGACTAATATCGTGGTGAACTAGCTTTCTCGCTTACATAAGTATGAAATATACTATTGGCGTGCTGTAGCCATGGCAATGCTGCGGAGTCTGGCTGGAGAATTCAATTTTATTCACACTATCGTCTACTATCGTGGTGACCTAACTTTCTTGCATATATAAGGAGGAAAGATCCTACTGGCGTCATATAGTCATTGCATTCCTATAGAATCTGGCTGGAAAATTCAATTTTATTGACTTTTTCGACTAATATCCTGGTGATCTAACGTTCTTGAATAAATAATGAGGAAGGGTTGTTTTGGCGTGCTATAGCCATTGCAATTCTATAGAACCTGCGTGCAAAATTCGATTTTATTGTCATTTTCGTCTAATAACGTGGTGAGCCAACTTTCTTGCATAAATAAGGAGGGAAGATTCTAATGGCGTCCTCTAGCCATTGGAATACTATAAAATCTGGCTGGAAAATACAATTTTATTGAGATTTTCGACTAAT
>NW_016948160.1:0-1138 GCF_001483705.2 Eufriesea mexicana
ACATTGCAATGCTATATAGAATCATCCTGGAAAATTCAATTTTATTGTCATTTTCGGCTAATAACGTGGTGAGACAACTTCCTTGCATAAGTAAGGAGGAAAGATCCTTTTTGAGTGTTATTGAGATAGCAATGTAGTAGCATCTGGCTGGAAAGTTCAATTTCATTGACATTTTTGACTAATATCGTGGAAAGCTAACTTTCTTGCATAAACAAGGTGGAAAGAATCTATTGGCGTGCTATAGCCATTTCAATATTATGGAGTCTGGCTGGAAAGTTCAATTTTATTGACGTTTTCTACCAACATCATGGTGAGCTATCTTTCTTGCATAAAAAAGGATGAATGATTCTATTGGCTCGCTATAGCCTCCGCAATGCTATAGAATCTGGATGGAAAATTCAATTTTATTGACATTTTCGGCTAATATCGTGGTGAGCTAACTTTCTTGCATAAACCAGGAGGAGAGGTTCTACTGGCTTGCTATAACCGTTGCAATGCTCTAGAATCTCGCCCGAAAATACAATTTTATTGCCATTCTCGAATTATATTGTGGGGCGCTACCTTTCTTGCATAAATAAGAATGAATGATCCTATTGGCTCGCTATAGCATTCGCAATGCTATAGAATCTGGATGGAAAATTCAATTTTTTTGACAGCTTCGACTAATATCGTTGTTAGCTGTCTATCTTGCATAAATAAGGAGTTTAGATCCTATTGGCGTGCTGTAGCGATTGCAATGCTCTGGATTCTGTCTGAAAAGTTCAATTTTATTTACATTTTCGACTAATATCGAGATGAGCTGACTTTCTTGCATAAACAAGGTGGGAAGAATCTATTGGTGTGCTATAGCCATTTCAATACTATAGAATCTGGCAGGAAATTTCAATACTATTGACAGTTTCGACTATTATCGTGGTGAGCTACCTTTCTCGCCTAAATAAGCATGGTAGATTCTATTGGCGTGCTATAGACATTGCAATGCAGTAGAACCTGGCTGGAAAGTACTATGTATTGACATTTTCGACTAATATCGTGGTGAGCCAACTTCCTTGCTTAAACAAGGAGGAAAGATACTATTGACGTGCTATAGGCACTGCAATGCTATAGAATCGTCCCGGAAAATTCAATTTTATTGTCA
>NW_016948161.1:0-1760 GCF_001483705.2 Eufriesea mexicana
GCTCACCACGATGTTAGTCGAAAATATTAATAAATTTGAATTTTCCCAAGAGATTCTATATCAATGCAATAGCTATAGCACGCCAATAGTATCATTCCTCCTTATTTATGCAAAAAAGTTAGCTCACCACAATATTAGACAGAAATGTCTATAAAATTGAGTATTTCAGCCACATTCTAAAGCATTGCAATGGCTATAGCAAACCAATAATTCTATATCAGTGCAATAGCTTTAGCACGCCAATAGTATCTTTCCTCCTTATTTATGCAAAAAAGTTAGCTCACCACAATATTAGACAGAAATGTCTATAAAATTGAGTATTTCAGCCACATTCTAAAGCATTGCAAAGGCTACAGCTCGCCAATAGAACCTTTCCTCCTTGTTTATGCAAGAAAGATAGCTCACCAGGATATTAGTCGAAAACGTCAACAAAATTGAACTTTCCAGACCGATTCTATAGCATTCCGACGGCTATAGCACGCTAACTGTATCTTTCCACCTTATTTATCAAATGAAGTTATCTCACCACGTTATTAGTCGAAAATGTCAATAAAATTGCATTGTCCAGGATGATTCAATAGCATAGCAGTGCCTATAGCACGCCAATAGAATCTTTCCTCCTTACCTACGCAAGGAAGATATCTCACCACGATATAAGTCGAAAATGTCAGTAAAATTGAATTTTCCATCCAGATTCTAGAACGTTGCAATGGCAATAGCACGCCAATAGTATCTTGCCCCTTATTTATGCAAGAAAGGCAGCTCACCACAATATTAGTCAAAAAAGTCAATAAAATTGAATTTTCCAACCAGATTCTACTGGACTGCAATGGCTATAGCTCGCCAATTGAATCTCTCCTACTTATTTATGCAAGCAAGTTAGCTCACCACATTATTGGTCGAAAATGTCAATAAAATTGAACTTTCCAGCCAGATTCTACAGCATTGCGACGGCTATAGCAAGTGAATTGAATCATTCCGCCTTATTTATGCAAGAAAGTTAGCTCACCACGATGTTAGGCGAAAATATCAATAGAATTGAATTTTCCAAACAGATTCCATATCAATGCAATGGCTATAGCTCGCCAATAGTATCTTTCCCCCTTATTTATGCAAAAAAGGTAGCTCACCACAATATTAGGCGGAAATGTCAATAAATTTGTATTTTCCAACCTCATTCTGCATCATTGCAATGGCTATAGAACGCCAATAGAAATATTCCTCCTTATTTATGCAAGGAAGGTGGCTCACGGCGATATTAGTCTAAAATGTCAGTAAAATTGAGTTTTCCTGCCAGAGTCCATCGCATGGCAAAGGCTATAGCACGCCAACAGTAATCTTTCCCCCTTTCTTACGCAAGGATGATAGGTCACGACGATATTAGTCGGAAATGTCAATAAAATTTTATTTTCCAGGAGGATTCTATAGCATGCAATGCCTATAGCACGCCAAAAGAATCGTTCCTCCTTAGTTACGCATGAAAGTTAGCGCAACACGATATTAGCCGAAAATGTCAATAAACTTGAACTTTCTAGCCAGATTCTACAGGACTGCAATGGCTATAGCTCGCCAATAGAATCTCTCCTCCTTATTTATGCAAGCAAGTTAGCTCTCCACTATATCAGTCGAAAATGTCAATAAATTTGAATCCTCCAGGAAGATTCTACAGCGTTGCAATAGTTAGGGCTCGACAATAGAATCTCTCCTTCTTACCTATGCAAGGAAGATAGATCACCACGGTATTAGTCGAAAATGTCAAT
>NW_016948162.1:0-1650 GCF_001483705.2 Eufriesea mexicana
TAACTTTCTTGCAGTAAATATCGAGGAAAGTTTCTATTACCGTGCTATAGCCATTGCATTGCTGCAGTATCTGGCTGGAAAATTCAATTTTATTGACATTTTCGAATATTATTATGGTGAGCTTAATTTCCTGCATAAATAAGGAGGAAAGATTCTATTGGCGTGCTATAGCCATTGCAATGGTTTAGATAGTGGTTGGAAAATTCGAACTTATTAACATTTTCCACGAATATCGTGGTGAGCTGACTTTCTTGCATAAATAAGGAAGAAGGATACAATTGGCGTAGTGTATCCGTCTCAATGCTATAGAATCTGGCTGGAAAGTTCAATTTTATTGACATGTTCGCCTAATATCGCTGTGAGCTAACGTTCTTGCATAAACAAGGAGGAAAGATTATATTGGCATGCTACAGCCATTGCAATGCTATAGAATCTGACTGGAAAATTCAATTTTATTGGCATTTTCGGCTAATATCATGGTGAGCTAATTTTAATTCATAAATAAGGAGGAAAGGTTCTATTGGCATGCTTTAGCCATTCTAATGCTATGGAATCTGACTGGAAAAATCAATTTCATTGACATTTCCGACTAATTTCGTGGTGAGCTAACTTTCTTGCATAAACAAGGAGGAAAGATTCTATTGGCGTACAATGGCCATTGCAATGCTCTGGAATCTTGCTGGAAAACTCAATTTTACTGACATTTTCGACTAATATCGTTGTGAGCAACCTTTCTTGCATCAATAAGGAGGAAATATTCCATTGACGTGCTATAGCCTTTGCAATGCAATAGAATCTGGCTGTAAAGTTCAATTTTATAGTCCATTTCCACTAATATCGCGGTGAGTTAACTTTCTCGTATAATTCAGGAGGAAGGATTCTATTGGCGTGCAATAGGGATTACAATGCAATAGAATCTTCCTGGAAAATTCAATTTTATTGACATTTTCGACTAATATCGTGGTGAGCCAACTTTCTTTCAGAAATAAGGATGAATGATGCAATTGGCGTGCTATAGCCACTTCAATGCTATGGAATCAGGCCGGAAAGGACAATCTTATTGCATTTTCGTCTAATATCGAGGCGAGCTAACTGTCTTGCATATACAAGGGGGAAAGATTCTATTGGCGTGCTTTAGACATTGAAATGATACAGAATGTGGTTGGAAAATTCAAATTTATTGACATTTTCCGCTAATATCGAGGCGAGCTAACTTTCTTGTATAAATAAGAAGAAAAGATCCTTATGGAGTGCTATAGCCATTGCAATGCAGTAGAATATGGCTGGAAAATTCAATTTTATTGCCATTTTCGACTAATACTGTGGTGAGTTAATTTTCCTGCATTTGTAAGCAGGAAAGATTCTATTGGCGTGCTATAGCCATTGCAATGGTATAGAAAGTGGTTGGAAAATTCGAATTTATTAACATTCTCCACTAATACCATGGTGAGCTAACTTCCTTGCATTAGTAAGGTGTAAAGAATCTATTGGCGTGCTGTAGACATTGCAATGCGATAGAATCTTCCTGGAAAAAACAATTTTATTGACATTTTCGTCTAATATCTTGGTGAGCTATCTTTCTTACACATATAAGGAGGTTAGATTCTATTGACGTCCTATAGACGTTGCAGTGTTATAGAATGGAGTTGG
>NW_016948163.1:0-534 GCF_001483705.2 Eufriesea mexicana
AGAGTAGAATGCAGAAATGCATATAATCGCTGTGTATATCAGAAAAGTCAAAGCTGTACAAGCATAACACAAGCAAACAGAGCAAAACCAAACATAGCCCGACTCAAGCTATCGTGCCGAGACCGCTATTGCTGATCTCCCGAGAGCCAGCCAGGTCGTACTAGACCACAGTAGAGCGCAAAAGTCCACCGTATAGCAATGTACAGAACGAAAGTTAAGGCTAGCCTGACCAACTTTTGCCTGACCCAACATAACCGAACGAGACATAATTCAACGTTACGTGCAGAGGCCACTATTCCTGGCAATCACGGAGCCAAGCTGAAATCATAAGAGCTCTGTATGCCGCCGGGATACACGTAACAGCAGGCTTTAGCAATGAAGTCATGGCTACCCTCTCCTAACCTAACCAATAGCAACATATCAAAACGGAACCTATCTGAACCTAATGCAGCTGGCCACCACAGTGCCAAACAAAAACATTAGTGTAGAGTAGAACGCTGAAATCCATGGAATGGCAGCGTCTATCAGAAATGT
>NW_016948164.1:0-1625 GCF_001483705.2 Eufriesea mexicana
CGAACGTGCCGACACTACTACTTCTGGCATACACATAGCCGAGCAGAGTATAGTAGGGCAATGCAGTGCTTAGATATCCACAGAATAGCGGAGCATATCACAATAGTCAACGATATCCTAACCTAACCTAACAGAACGTAGAATAATTGAGCGCAAAGTAACTTAGCCTAATGCGTCGAGACCACTGCGGCTAGACTTCGCATATCCATGCAGATTATGCTAGAGTTCAGTAGAAAGCAGGAATCCAGCCTATAGCAGTATACAGCACAAAAGGCAAAGCCATTCTAACCCAACCTATCCTAACCTAACCAAAGCAAACGTAAGGTAACTGAACCGTTCGTGCCACGAACATTATTGCTGGCCTCCCTAGAGACAAGCAGAGCATATTCGTGCACATTAGAGCGTAGAAGTCCACCGAATAATGGTGTTTAGCACAAAAATTAAAGCTATGCCTTCCTAACCTATCCAATCGTAACGTAACCGACATTAACCTAACTCAAAGTAACATTCCGAGACCAATGCTGCTGTCCTCTCCAAAGCCGAGCAGAGCAGATTAGAGCACAGTGGAGCGGAGAAATCCACCGTATAGCAGTGTATAGCACAAAAGTCAAAGATACGCTTTCATAACTTAGCCAAACGTAACCTAACGGAATGCAGCCTGGTTGAAACTAACGCGGCGAGACCACTACTGCTGGCATCCCAGGGCCAAGCACAACACATTAGAGCACAGTAGAGCGCAGAAATTCAAAGAATAGCACTGTACAGCACAGAAGTCAAAGCCACAATATCCAAACCCAACCTAACCTGACCTACCAAACATAATTCAACATATTGTGCCACGATCGACCATTGATGGCCTCCCCAGAGTCGAACGTAGTATAGTAGAGCAACGAACAACGCGGATATTCTCTGAAAGGCAGTGAACAGCACAGAAGTCGAAGCCATCCCGTCCTAACCCAACCAAACGTAACTTAACCAAACGTAATCTAACTCAAACTACCGCGCCGCCACCTCTGTTGCTGGCTTCCCCAGGGCCATGCAGAACATACTAGAGTACAGTAGAGCGCAGAAATCCAACGTAGGGTAGTGTACAGCACAGAAGTCAAAGCTACCATATCCTAATCTGACCAAACGTAACGTAACCATACGTAGCCTAATTATTCCTATCGTACCGACACCTCGATTGCTGACCTCCTCGGAGACAAGCAGAACATGCCAGAGAACAGTGAAGCGCAGAGGACCATCGAACAAATGCCTATATCACGAAAAACAAAGCAAACCAAACCTGACCCAAACGAACAAGACCAAGCCACGCGTAGCCTGACCTAACCTAACTTGCCGAGACCACTATTACTGGCATTCACAGATTCGAGCCGAGTACAGAAGGGTAACGTAGAGCTGAGAAATTCTCCGAATAGCGGTGTAGAGCACAAAAGTCGAAGGGGTCCTATCCTAACCTAACCAATCGTGACATTACCAAGCTCAGCATAATACATTCTATCGTGTTGTGGCCACTATTACTGGCTTCGCCGGAGTCGAACAGGGTATAGTGGAGCGCAATCGACCACAAGAAGCTAGCAAATAGCAATGTATAGCACAGAAGTGAAAGATACACTGTCCTAACC
>NW_016948165.1:0-877 GCF_001483705.2 Eufriesea mexicana
TAGCGATTGCAATGTCATAGAATCTGGCTGGAAAATTCAATTATATTGACATTTTGGACTAATTTCGTGGAAAGCTAACTTTCTCGCATAAATAAGGAGGAAATATTCTATTGGCGTGCTATAGCATTTGCATTGCTGTAGAATCTGTCAGGAAAGTTCAATTTTATTGACAGTTTCGACTAATATCGTGGTGAGCTAACTTTCTCGCATAAATAAGGAGGAAAGGTTCTATTGACGTGCTATTGCCATTGCAATGCTATAGAATCTGGATGGAAAATTCAATTTTATAGACATTTTCGTCTAATATCGTGGTGAGGTATCTTTTTTGCATAAATAAGGAGGAACGATTCTATTGGCGTGCTATAGCCATGGCAATGCTACAGAATCTGGCTGGAAAGTTCAATTTTATTGGCAGATTCGTCTATTATCGTGGTGAGCTACCTTTCTTGCCAAAAGAAGCAGGGTAGATTCTATTAGCGTGCTATAGACATTGCAATGATATGGAATGTGGTTTGAAAATTCAGTTTTATTGACATTTTCGACCAATTTCGTTTCGAGCTGACGTCCTTGCATTGGTAGAGAGGATAGATCAGTTCGGAGTGCTATAGCCATTCCAATGCTGCAGAATCTGGCTGGAAAATTCAATTTTATTGACAGTTTCGACAAATATCGTGGTGAGCTACCTTTCTTGCATAAATTCTTGCATAAATAAGGAGGAAATATTCCATTGGCGTGCTATAGCGTTTGCATTGCTGTAGAATCTGTCAGGAAAGTTCAATTCTATTGACCGTGTCGACTGTTATCGTGGTGAGCAGACTTTCTTCCATAAATAAGGAGGAATGGTTCTATTGACGCGCTATTGCCATTGCAATGCTAT
>NW_016948166.1:0-1816 GCF_001483705.2 Eufriesea mexicana
CCATACATCCATCCATACATACATTCATACATCCATACACCCATACATCCATACATCCATACATCCATACATCCTTCCATACATACATACATCCATCGACACTTCCATGCAATCATACATCCATACATCCACAAATCCATCCATCCATACCTGAACCTATACATACATCCATCAATCCATACATCCATCAATACATACATCCATCCATCCATACCTCAATCCATCCACACATCCATTCATCCGTACTTACATTCATCCGTATATCCGTCCAACCATACCTCAATCCATCCATACAACCATACATCCATACGGCCATCAATCCATACATTCATCCATCCATACACCCATCCATATTCTTCCATACCTCCATCCAACCATACAACCACCCATCCATACATCCATCGACACATACATCTATCCACCCATACATGCATCCGTCCATACATCCATGCACCCACACATACATACATCCATATATCCGTCCATTCGTACGTCTATCATTCGATACATCCATCCATCCATACATCCATACATACATACATTCATACAACCATACATTCATGCATCCATACGCCTGTCCATCAATACATCAATCCATCCACACATTCATCCATCCATACATCCATCCATCCATACAACCATTCGTCCATACATACATCCACCTTTCCATACACCTATCCATTCATACATCCACCCATCCATACATCCATCGAACCATACACCCATCCATCCATACTAGCACCCATCCATACATCCATCGATCCATTCATCTATCCATCCATACATACATCCGTCCATAACCCATCCATCCATCTATACATCCATACATACGTACATCCGTAAATTCGTACATCCATACATCCATACAGCCATACATCCATACATCCATACATGCATACATCCATACTTTCTTACAACCATACACTCATACATACATACATCCATACACGCATACTTCCATACATCCATACATCCCTACATCCATCTACCCATACATTCATGCATTCATACATCCAAACATTCATGCATCCATACATTGAAAAATCAATCCATCCACACCTCCATCCATCCATACATCCATCAATCCATACATCCATACATATATACATCCATCCATTCACACATCCAAACATCCATCCATACATACATCCATACCTTAATCCATCCATATATCCACTCTTCCGTACATCCATTCGTCGGTACTTCCGACCATCCATACCTCAATCCATCCATACGTACATCCATCCATACGCCCTACAATCCATATATACATCCATCCATACAACCGCCCATCCATACATCCATCCATACATACATTCATACATCTACACATCCATACACCCATACTTCCATACATCCATCCACTCATACATCCAACCATCCATACATCAATCGATCCATACATCCATCCACCCATACATCCATCCACCCTTCCATCCATCCATACATGCATCCATACAGACACCAATTCATACATCCGAACATTCACCAATACATTCATCCATACATACATCCATACATCCAAACATCCATACATCCATAAATCCATCCATCCATGCACTCATCCATCCATACGTACATCCATACATCCATGCATACTCCCATACTCTCATCCATACATGCATCCACAGTTACATCCATGCATGCAGCCATCCATACATACAGCCACGCCTGCATCCACCCATTCATACATACATACAGATGTACATCCATACATCCACACATCCGCACATCTATCCATTCATACATTCAAACAGATATACATCCAAACATCCATACATCCGTACATACATACATTCGTACATCCATACATTGG
>NW_016948167.1:0-573 GCF_001483705.2 Eufriesea mexicana
GCAACTTCAAGCACAAAAGCCAAGGACATCCTAACCTAGCTTGACCAAACCTAACCCAGTCGAGCTTGGCTTACGGCAGCATAACGAGCCGAGGCCACCATTGCTCCCTTTCCCAGAGGCAATCTGAAAATATCAGATCACAGTGGACCGATGAAACCCGCCGAAAAGCAGTGAATAGCACAAATGTCAAAGCTATGCTCTCCTAACCAAACCAACCGCAACAAAACCAAACGAAACATAACTCAAACTGTCGTGCCGATACCGCCATTTTTGTCATCCCCAGAGCCAAGCTGGACATACTGGAGCAAAGCAGAGCGCAGTAATCGATCGAATAGCGGTGTGCAGCCCAAAAGTTATAGCTATCCTGACCAAACATAGCCTGAACCGACATATCCGAATGTAGCCTGACTGAACATAACGTGCCGGGAACACTGTTCGTGGCCTTCCCAGAGCCCAGACGAAAATATTAAAGCACTGTAGGACGCAGAAATCCACCTTATATGAGGCTAAAGCACTAAAGTCAAAGCTATCCTCACCCCAAACCTAACCTGTCGTGACATTACCAAACGTAAT
>NW_016948168.1:0-5688 GCF_001483705.2 Eufriesea mexicana
CGGATGTACGGATGTATGGACGTATGGATGTGTATATGTATGGATGTATGGAATGATGGAAGTATCGATGGATGGAAGAACGAATGAATGGATTTATGGATATATGGGTGGTGGATGTATGGATGTATGTTTGGATGGATGTATGGGCGGATGGATGGATGTATGGATGTATGCATGAATGTATGTATGGATGTTTCTACGGATGAATGTATGGATGTATGCATGAATGTATGTATGGATGTTTCTACGGATGAATGTATGGATGTATGCATGAATGTATGTATGGATGTTTCTACGGATGAATGTATGGATGTATGCATGAATGTATGTATGGATGTTTCTACGGATGAATGTATGGATGTATGCATGAATGTATGTATGGATGTTTCTACGGATGAATGTATGGATGTATGCATGAATGTATGTATGGATGTTTCTACGGATGAATGTATGGATGTATGCATGAATGTATGTATGGATGTTTCTACGGATGAATGTATGGATGTATGCATGAATGTATGTATGGATGTTTCTACGGATGAATGTATGGATGTATGCATGAATGTATGTATGGATGTTTCTACGGATGAATGTATGGATGTATGCATGAATGTATGTATGGATGTTTCTACGGATGAATGTATGGATGTATGCATGAATGTATGTATGGATGTTTCTACGGATGAATGTATGGATGTATGCATGAATGTATGTATGGATGTTTCTACGGATGAATGTATGGATGTATGCATGAATGTATGTATGGATGTTTCTACGGATGAATGTATGGATGTATGCATGAATGTATGTATGGATGTTTCTACGGATGAATGTATGGATGTATGCATGAATGTATGTATGGATGTTTCTACGGATGAATGTATGGATGTATGCATGAATGTATGTATGGATGTTTCTACGGATGAATGTATGGATGTATGCATGAATGTATGTATGGATGTTTCTACGGATGAATGTATGGATGTATGCATGAATGTATGTATGGATGTTTCTACGGATGAATGTATGGATGTATGCATGAATGTATGTATGGATGTTTCTACGGATGAATGTATGGATGTATGCATGAATGTATGTATGGATGTTTCTACGGATGAATGTATGGATGTATGCATGAATGTATGTATGGATGTTTCTACGGATGAATGTATGGATGTATGCATGAATGTATGTATGGATGTTTCTACGGATGAATGTATGGATGTATGCATGAATGTATGTATGGATGTTTCTACGGATGAATGTATGGATGTATGCATGAATGTATGTATGGATGTTTCTACGGATGAATGTATGGATGTATGCATGAATGTATGTATGGATGTTTCTACGGATGAATGTATGGATGTATGCATGAATGTATGTATGGATGTTTCTACGGATGAATGTATGGATGTATGCATGAATGTATGTATGGATGTTTCTACGGATGAATGTATGGATGTATGCATGAATGTATGTATGGATGTTTCTACGGATGAATGTATGGATGTATGCATGAATGTATGTATGGATGTTTCTACGGATGAATGTATGGATGTATGCATGAATGTATGTATGGATGTTTCTACGGATGAATGTATGGATGTATGCATGAATGTATGTATGGATGTTTCTACGGATGAATGTATGGATGTATGCATGAATGTATGTATGGATGTTTCTACGGATGAATGTATGGATGTATGCATGAATGTATGTATGGATGTTTCTACGGATGAATGTATGGATGTATGCATGAATGTATGTATGGATGTTTCTACGGATGAATGTATGGATGTATGCATGAATGTATGTATGGATGTTTCTACGGATGAATGTATGGATGTATGCATGAATGTATGTATGGATGTTTCTACGGATGAATGTATGGATGTATGCATGAATGTATGTATGGATGTTTCTACGGATGAATGTATGGATGTATGCATGAATGTATGTATGGATGTTTCTACGGATGAATGTATGGATGTATGCATGAATGTATGTATGGATGTTTCTACGGATGAATGTATGGATGTATGCATGAATGTATGTATGGATGTTTCTACGGATGAATGTATGGATGTATGCATGAATGTATGTATGGATGTTTCTACGGATGAATGTATGGATGTATGCATGAATGTATGTATGGATGTTTCTACGGATGAATGTATGGATGTATGCATGAATGTATGTATGGATGTTTCTACGGATGAATGTATGGATGTATGCATGAATGTATGTATGGATGTTTCTACGGATGAATGTATGGATGTATGCATGAATGTATGTATGGATGTTTCTACGGATGAATGTATGGATGTATGCATGAATGTATGTATGGATGTTTCTACGGATGAATGTATGGATGTATGCATGAATGTATGTATGGATGTTTCTACGGATGAATGTATGGATGTATGCATGAATGTATGTATGGATGTTTCTACGGATGAATGTATGGATGTATGCATGAATGTATGTATGGATGTTTCTACGGATGAATGTATGGATGTATGCATGAATGTATGTATGGATGTTTCTACGGATGAATGTATGGATGTATGCATGAATGTATGTATGGATGTTTCTACGGATGAATGTATGGATGTATGCATGAATGTATGTATGGATGTTTCTACGGATGAATGTATGGATGTATGCATGAATGTATGTATGGATGTTTCTACGGATGAATGTATGGATGTATGCATGAATGTATGTATGGATGTTTCTACGGATGAATGTATGGATGTATGCATGAATGTATGTATGGATGTTTCTACGGATGAATGTATGGATGTATGCATGAATGTATGTATGGATGTTTCTACGGATGAATGTATGGATGTATGCATGAATGTATGTATGGATGTTTCTACGGATGAATGTATGGATGTATGCATGAATGTATGTATGGATGTTTCTACGGATGAATGTATGGATGTATGCATGAATGTATGTATGGATGTTTCTACGGATGAATGTATGGATGTATGCATGAATGTATGTATGGATGTTTCTACGGATGAATGTATGGATGTATGCATGAATGTATGTATGGATGTTTCTACGGATGAATGTATGGATGTATGCATGAATGTATGTATGGATGTTTCTACGGATGAATGTATGGATGTATGCATGAATGTATGTATGGATGTTTCTACGGATGAATGTATGGATGTATGCATGAATGTATGTATGGATGTTTCTACGGATGAATGTATGGATGTATGCATGAATGTATGTATGGATGTTTCTACGGATGAATGTATGGATGTATGCATGAATGTATGTATGGATGTTTCTACGGATGAATGTATGGATGTATGCATGAATGTATGTATGGATGTTTCTACGGATGAATGTATGGATGTATGCATGAATGTATGTATGGATGTTTCTACGGATGAATGTATGGATGTATGCATGAATGTATGTATGGATGTTTCTACGGATGAATGTATGGATGTATGCATGAATGTATGTATGGATGTTTCTACGGATGAATGTATGGATGTATGCATGAATGTATGTATGGATGTTTCTACGGATGAATGTATGGATGTATGCATGAATGTATGTATGGATGTTTCTACGGATGAATGTATGGATGTATGCATGAATGTATGTATGGATGTTTCTACGGATGAATGTATGGATGTATGCATGAATGTATGTATGGATGTTTCTACGGATGAATGTATGGATGTATGCATGAATGTATGTATGGATGTTTCTACGGATGAATGTATGGATGTATGCATGAATGTATGTATGGATGTTTCTACGGATGAATGTATGGATGTATGCATGAATGTATGTATGGATGTTTCTACGGATGAATGTATGGATGTATGCATGAATGTATGTATGGATGTTTCTACGGATGAATGTATGGATGTATGCATGAATGTATGTATGGATGTTTCTACGGATGAATGTATGGATGTATGCATGAATGTATGTATGGATGTTTCTACGGATGAATGTATGGATGTATGCATGAATGTATGTATGGATGTTTCTACGGATGAATGTATGGATGTATGCATGAATGTATGTATGGATGTTTCTACGGATGAATGTATGGATGTATGCATGAATGTATGTATGGATGTTTCTACGGATGAATGTATGGATGTATGTATGGATGGATGGTTGTATATTTGGACGGATTTATGGATGTATGGATGTGTGGATATGTGGATGTACGAATGTATGGATGCATATATGTATGGATGTATGGGCGGATGGATGGATGTATGTTTGGATGGATTGAGGTATGGATGGATGTATGTATGGATGGATGTATGGATGTATGAACGGATGTATGTAAGTATATATCTATGGATGTATGTATGGGTTTGGGTATGGATGTATGTATGGATGTATGTTTGGATGCATATACGGATGTGTGAATGGGTGAATGTACGGATGTGTGGATGTAGGTATGGATGTATGTATGGATGTTTGGCTGTATGTTTTGACGGATTTATGGATGTATGAATGTGTGGAAGTATGGATGTACGTATGAATGGATTTATGGATGTACATAAGTATGGATGTATGTATGGATAGATGTGCGGATCGATGGATGTATGGATGGGTGCTTGTATGGATGGATGGATGTATGGTTCGATGGTAGTATGGATGGATGGATGTATGGATGAATGTATGCGTGGATGGCTGGATATATGGATGGATGGATGTATTGTTGTACAGATTTACGAATGCATGAATGAATGGATGTATGGATGTATGTATGGATGTGTGGATGTATGCATGTATGGATGAATGGATCGATGGATGTATGAATGGGTGGACGTATGGATGGATGGGCGTATGGAAGGATGGAAGTACCGATGGGTGTATGTGTCGATGGATGGCTGTTTGGACGGCTGGATGCATGCATGGATGTATGTATGGATGTATGAATGGATGTATGTATGTGTGTATGTATGGATGTATGGAAGGATGTACGTATGGATATATGTATGGACGAATGTATTGGTGTATGTATGGATGTATGTGCTGATGTATGTATGGACGTATGGATGTATGGATGGAAGGATTGTTGTATGGAAGTATGGATGGATAGAAGAATGGAATGGAGGATAGATGTGTGGTCGGATGGATGTATGGATCGGTGGATGTATGGATTGTTGGACGTATGGATGGATGACTGTATGGATGAATGGATGTATGGATGGATTGAGGTATGGATGGACATATGTACGGATGTATGGATGTATGTATGTGTATATGTATGGATGTATGGATGGACGGAAGTATAAAAGGATGGAGGTACGAATGGATGGATTTATGTATATATGGATGGTGGATGTATGGTTGTATGGATGGATGTATTTATGGATGGAAGGATGAATGGATGTGTGGATGTATTGATGTATGTATGGATGTATGGATGGATGTATGAATGGACATGTGTATGGATGTGTGGATGCCTGTATGGAAGGGCGTATGTATGGATGCATGTACGGACGGATGTATGGATGTTTGTACGGATGTATGTATGGATATATCTATGGATGTATGGATGGGTGTGTGTATGGACGTATGTTTGGATGTATGGATCGACGAATGTATGGATGTGTGTATGGGTTTATGTATGGATGTATGGATGTGCGTATGGTTGTATGTATGGATGGGTGGTTG
>NW_016948168.1:9608-9963 GCF_001483705.2 Eufriesea mexicana
TCGATGGATGTATGGATGGGTGGATGTATGGATGGATGGACGTGTAGAAAGATGGACGTGTGGATGGATTTATGAATGGATGTATGGTTGTATCGATGGATGGATGAATGGATGGATTGAGGTATGGATGGACGGTTGGACGGATGAATGGATGTATGGACGGACGGGTGGATGGATGTAAGGATGAATGGTTGTATGGATGGATGTATGGATGTATGGGTGTGTGGATGTACGGATGTACGAATGTATGGACGAACGGGTGTATGGATGTATGGATTTATACATGTATGGCCGTATGGATGGATGGATGTATGTGCCGATGTATGTACGGATGTAATGATGGATTGATGGATTG
>NW_016948169.1:0-3347 GCF_001483705.2 Eufriesea mexicana
ACATATTTCACCCCAACGTGCGCATACCGCTATTGCGGCAGGCAGAGGGCAACAGTATATATTATAGCACAGTAGAGCGCAAATGAACATGAAACAGCAGTGTATATCAGTAAAGTCAAAGCTGTCCTATCCTAACATAAGCAAACGTAACCTAACCGGACGCAACATATCTAAGCCTAACGTGCCGAGACTACTACAGCTGGCCTCTCCAGAGCCAAGCAGAGCGTATCAGAGCAATGTAGAGCGCAGGGATACACCGAATGGCAGTGTACAGCACAAAAGCCGAAGCTATCTTATCCTAGCTTGTCCAAACCTAATAGGGACAGACGTAACCTAATTCAACCTAACGTGCCGCGACCACCATGGCTGGACTCCCCATAGCCGAGTAGAATGTGCTGGAGCCGAGGAGGGCGAAGAGCTTGAGCGCATTGCAGTGTTTAGCACAAAGGTTCAGGGTTCCCTAACCATACCCGACCTAACCTAACCGAACCAAACTTAACATGTCTCGAACAAATATGCACAGACCACTATCCCTGGCTATCCCAGAGCCAAACAGAAAGTATTAGAGCACGGTACTGCGCAGAAGTCTACAGAATAGCAGTGCATGGCGTGAAAGTCAAGGCCATCGTATCCGAACTTAACCTAACCTAATCTAACCGAACGTAACCTTGTTCAACTTAACGTGCCGCGACCACAATGGCTGGGCTCCCCATAGCCGAGCAGAATGTGCTGGAGCACAGTAGGGCTAAGAGCTTGACCGCATTGCAGTGTACAGCACAATGGTCGAGGATAACCTAACCGTACATGACCTAACGTAACCTAAACAAACATAGCATGTCTCAAACAAATATGCCGAAACCACTATCTCCGGCATTCTCAAAACTAAGCAGAAAATATTAGAGCAAAGTAGAGCGCAGAAACCCAACGTATAGCAGTGTACAGCACAAAAGTCAAAGGTATGAAAACTAAACTTGACGCAACTTCACCTAACCGAGCGTAACATCATTCTACCGAAACTGCAACGACCACTATTGCTTTCCACCTGAGATTTGAGCAGAGCATAGTAGAGCAATGTGTAGCGTAGGAGTCCCTCGTGTAGCAGTATAGGGCACAAATGTCAAAGACAGCATGTCCTAACCTAATCAAATGTAACTCAACCAACCGCAGCATAATTCCACCTAACGAGGCGATACAACTACTCGTGGCTTCACCAGAGCTAAGCAGTATATACCAGAGAAGAGTAGAGTGCAATAACCCATAGAATCGCAGCGTACAGCAGAAAAGTCATAGCTATCCGGGCCTAACCCGGACTAACGTAACCTAACAAAACGTAGCCTTGCTTAAGGTAACTAGACGCTTCTACCATTGCTGGCATCGCCATGGCCAAGCAGGATGTAGTCGAGCACAGTAGAGCGCAGAAATCCACCGAATAAATGTGTATTGTACGAAGGTCAAAGGAATCCTAACCAAACGTTTCTAACCTAAGCTAACGAAACATAACATAGGTGAACCTATCGTGCCGAGACCAATATTGCTGGCCTCCACAGGGTAATGCAGAAAATATTAGAGCGATGTAGAGCACAGAAATCCACTGAATAGCAGTGTATAGCTCAAAAGCCAAAGTAGCCTCTCCTAACCTAACCAAACGTAACATATCCGAACGGAGCCTAACCCAGCCTAACATGAAGAGGCCGCTACTGCTGTCCTCCATAGAGACAATCAGAATGCACTAGTCCACATTAGAGCGCAGAAGTCCGCCGCAATTCAGAGAATAGCACAAGAGTCAGTTCAAGAATCATAATGTAACCAAACGTTACATAATCGTACGTAACCTTACTCAACCTAACGCGCCGAGACCACTATTTCTCGCCTCCCCGGAACCAAGCAGGGCATACCAATGCAAAGTAGAGAGCATAAACCCGCCGAAATTCAGTGTACAGCACAAAACTCAAAGATATCCTATACTAACATAACCAACTTGGGAATAACCAAATGTAACCTAACACAATATAACGTGCCGCGACCACTACTTCTGGCCCTCAAGAACCAAGCGGGATATACTAGAGAACTGTAGAGCGCAGAAATGCACCGCATTCCAGTGCATAGCACAAAAGTGAAAGGTAACGTGACCATACACGACCCAACTTGACATACCCGGACGTCGTGTAACTCAACAAATCGTGACGAGACCAACAATGCCGGCCTCCACAGTGCCATGCAGAACATATTAGAGCTCAGTGGTAGCAGAAATGCGCCGAAGAACAGTGTATAACGTAAAAGTCGAAGTAGCCAATCTTAACCCATCGAAACGTAACACAACCAAACGTAGGTTACCCCAACCTAACACGACGAGACCACGATTTCTGTCCTCCGCAGAGGCAAGCAGAATGTATTAGTGGAGAGTAGTGCTCAGAGATCCATACAACCGCAGTATATAGCCGAAGAGACAAAGCCACGCAAACCTAACCAAAACTCACGTACCCTAAACAAACGTGGCTTGTCCCAACGAGACATGCCGCTACCACCATTGCTGCACTCGCCTGGGGCAACTAGAATAAAGCAGAGCACATTAGAGCGATGAAATCCGCCGCAACTCAGTGTACAGCATACACGTCTAATATATCCACCCCTAACCTGAAGATACTTAAGCTTAGCGAAAGTAGAGTTTCTAAACGCAACGGGACGGGGCTACCATCGCTGGCCTCCGCGGGGCCAAGCAGAACACACTGGAGCTCAGAAGAGCGCAGAAATCCAGAGAATAGCAGTGTATAGTACAAAAGTCAAAGCAGTCCTCTCCTTACCTGGTCAACTGTAACATAACCAAACGTAACATAACTCAACCGTAACGTAGCACAGACCAACGTGCCAAGACCACTGCCGCGGACCTTCACAGGGCCAAGCAGAATATAGTACAGCGCAAGAAGAATATACGTGACCACGGTAGAGCGCAGAAATCCATAGAATTACAGTGCATAGCGGAAAAGTCAAAGCTATTCACACCTATTCCAGACTAACATAACCCAAACAAACGTAGCCTTGCTCAACATAACGTGCCGCAACCCCTATCTCTGGCCACCCCAGAGCCGAGCAGGGCATGTTAGAGTAGATCAGGGCACAGAAGTCCACAGAATCGCGGTGTAGAGCAGAAAAGCGAAGCTATCCGTGCTTAACACAAACTAACGTATCCACACCAAACGTAGCATATTCAAACCCAGTGTTCCGTGACCACTATTGCTGGTCTCCCCAGGGACAAGCAGAAAATATTAGAGAACAGGGGAGCGCGGAAATCAACCGGAAAGCAGTGTGTGGCACAAAAGTCAATGCCACCATGTCCTAACCTAACCAAC
>NW_016948170.1:0-727 GCF_001483705.2 Eufriesea mexicana
AAGAAAGTTAGCTCACCACGATATTAATCGAAAATGTCAATAAAATTG
The DNA here is from genome assembly GCF_001483705.2 of Eufriesea mexicana. Lineage (NCBI taxonomy): Eukaryota > Metazoa > Arthropoda > Insecta > Hymenoptera > Apidae > Eufriesea > Eufriesea mexicana. The sequence goes on from NW_016948170.1 coordinate 49, forward strand.
AATTTTCCAGCCAGATTCTATAGGATAGCGGTGACTATAGTACGCCAGTTGAACCTTTCCTCCTTCTATAAGCAAGAATGCCTGGTCACCACGATAGTGGTCGATAATGTCAATAAAATTGAATTTTCCAGCCAGATTCTATAGCATCGAAATGACTATAGCGCGACAGTAGAATATTTCCTCCGTATATATCCAAGAAAGTTAGGTCACCATAATATTAGCCGAAAATGTGACCAAAATTTTATTTTCCAGACAGGTTCTATAGCATTGCAATGGCTATATCGCGCCAATAGGATATTTCTCCCTGATTTATGCAAGAAAGTTAGCTTACCACGATATTAATGGAAAATGTCTATAAAACTGAATTTCCCAGCCTGGTTCTATAGCATTGAAATGGCTATAGCACGCCAATAGGATATTTCTTCCTTATTTATGCAAGAATGTTAGCTCACCACGATAACACCACGATATTAATCGAAAATGTTAATAAAATTGAATTTTGCAGTCAGTTTCTATAGCATTGCTATGGCTGTAGCACACCAATAGGATATTTCTTCCTTAATTATTTAAGAAAGTTAGCTCACCACGATTGTAGTCGATAATGTCAATAAAAGTAAATTTTCCAGCCAGACTCTATAGCATCGTAATGACTATAGCGCGACAGTGGAATCTTTCTTAC
>NW_016948171.1:0-589 GCF_001483705.2 Eufriesea mexicana
TCTCCTAACCTAACCAATAGTAACATAACCAAACGTAACCAAACGCCACCTAACCGACCTGCATCACTGTTGCTCACCTCCACAGAGCCAAGCAGACTAGACTAGCGCGCAGTAGAGCACAGAAACCAGCGGCGTTGCAGTGTAAATCACAAAAGTGAAAGATACCCAAACCTAATCTGACACAACCTTACCTAACCAAAAGCAGCCTGACTCAACATAACGTGCCGGGACCAAAATTGTTGGCATTCCCAGAGTTAAGCTGAACGTATTACAGCAGAGCATAGCGCAGGAATCAACCGAATAACAGTGTTTAGCACATAAGTCAGCGCTATACCTTCTTAACGTAAGCAATCGTAACATACCCAAACGTAACATAGCTCGACATATACTGCCGCTGCGGTTGCTGCTGGTCTCCCTGGAGCCAAGAATAGCATATTGTAGGAGAGGGGTGTGACGAAATCCACAGTATCTCAGGGTACAGCAGAAAAGTCAATATCATTCAAATCGGACACAAGCAAACCTGAGCCAACGAAACGTAATCTAGCACATCCTAACTTGCAGCGAGCAATATTACTGTCCTCCCCAAAGG
>NW_016948172.1:0-514 GCF_001483705.2 Eufriesea mexicana
TAAGGTAGCTATGACTCTTGTGCTGTACGTTGCTATTCGGTGGATGTCTGCACTCTACTGTGCTCTGGTAAACTCTGCTTGGCTCTGGATAGGCGAGCAATAGTGTCATCGGCACGTTAGGCAAAGCTAGGTTACGTTCGTTCATGTCAGGTTCAGTAATGTAGGGATAGGGCGGTTTGGACTTTTGTGCTATACACTGCTATTCGGTGGACTTCTGCGCTCTACAGCGCTCTATCATTTTCTGCTCGAAACTCGAAAGGCCAGCAGTAATGGACGCAGAATCTTATTTTGCGTTATGTTGCGTTTGGCTATGATGCAATTTATTGGGTTAAGAGAGGGTGGGCTTAACTTTTGATTAACTTTTGTGCCATAGACTGCTATTCGGTGGATATCTGCGCTCTATTGTGCTCTCATGTGTTTATCTCTCCTCTGGCGTAGTCAGCAATAGTGATTTCTGCACGTTAGGCTGAGATGTCTTACGCTTTGTTATTTTACTTTTGGATAAGATCGGATA
>NW_016948173.1:0-7390 GCF_001483705.2 Eufriesea mexicana
CGAAGCCGCTCCTTCTACTAAAATAACAAGGGTGATTATTTGCAGCCTTTTGAATGTAAAGATGTGTTAATGGTTTCTCATTAATTTAGTTTAATAATTGTTTGAAGTTATAGAAATTTGAATATTGGGACGAAATAATTAAAGGTAATAAAGAATATGAGAATAGTGCGATACTATCTGTTTATGAGGAATCCTTAGCGTGATAAATGTATACGCAAGTCTAGGAAACCTGACCCAAAGTAACACGACGTATCATTGTACTTACATTATATACATATATTTATACTTCTGAAATTGTATCATATTCGCTTACTACTATACCAGTCTATCTCGTATTAATATCGTACACCATAGAATGTGTAGGGGGCCTCTCCCACCATCACTTGACGTCGGTTGTGGCAGGTGTATCGTGGGTGGTAGGTAGCTAGAAGGGATGGTTTGAAAAGGAAGGGATGCGTTTCGTCCCGGGCCTGCTAGCGGACTCATCAGTAAGGCTTGCTTAGCAGGCTCTGCCTTAGACACTGGGGATACTATTGGAAAGACGGGAAGTTATATATATAGGAAACTGGGAGTTTCCCGAGGACTTGCAGGAAAGTCCTTGAAGGCGGAATCCATCTAGTGGCGAGGGCGAGAATGATGGTCGCTACAAATGTAATAAATGTTTATAATAACTAACGCTTCTTAACATTAAACCAAGAAATTAATGATCAATTTCACCACTTTCCTAAGAAAATGGACGAAATTGCAATTACAGAATATTAATTTGAAAATATAACTGAATATTTGACTATAAAATTATAGGTCTTCAAACTAACTCGTTCAATGTCATGTGAGACTCGTTGTAAAAAAATCGGGCTAAACATAAAAATCACGAATAGGACAGGTGGTTTGTAGCTAGGGCCCAACGCAAATATCGACGGTATCGGATAGGCTTGTGGCTAATTCTCGTAGATGTCTTTCTGTCTTTCTGTCTACGTGTTATTCTTCATTATTCTTGACGTGTAACCCACCTTGCTGTTAGCTGTGGCACGGCATCGGAATTTAAATTGTAAGGTAAGGGACTAAACAAATGCGTTATTAGTTCTATTTTTCAGTTCTTTTGCGATAATTCCTCTTAGTTGCGATGGCAATAATACGTGGAAGACGCGCCTCGCCGTCCTTCTTGACGGTCAAAAAATTATAAACCGAGACAACAGACGATCGTGAGAAATCAAACAAAACACATCAGATGACGTAGGATGGTCTTGGGACTCAGACAAGACACGACAGACGTGAACTAGAACTGGAAGACGCAAGACGGTAAATGGAAGACGGAAAACGAAACGAAAAACGGCAAGGGAGAAAAAAATACACCACACACACACCAATCACACCCACCCACATCATAACCGTAGAATAAATCGTAATTACAACCACAGTCTACGCTTTACTACCACCTAAGTGCTCAGTGTCTCGTAAGGGATTCGGCACACTGAGAAAAAGGGGTATCTCAAGTATATCATACGCTGCCCCTCCGCGTGGAGCTCATCCACATCCACGCGGTGCAACAATTCCCACTCTCAAATTTCTGTTATCAACTCAATCTATTTTTCTTTGTTCCCCCGTAGGTAAATTTAACCTTCATTTGGTAACGTAATTTTCTTTCGATTCTTTTCTGTTGAAAGACAACGTTATACATTGTCATTTTTGGCCTAAAGCGTCTCCGACTTTTGGAGCTGATATAAAACAGTCAAGAGCTGTAGCGAACCAAGTTGTATACGGACGTAAAGGGTCGAAACCGTTTTTCAGACTGTATATCGTCGCTAGGTCGATCTTTGTTGGCGACGATTAGTGACGGACGGTTATTTGAGGAAGGTTGTGTCTAGCTTCGAAGTGTCAAGTGGACTGTATTTTAGTAGATCTGTCTTCCTGACTGTTCAGTCGGTGGTTTTATAAGCTTCCTCTGTCTGCTGACTAGTTGCGAATAATATTGGGGGTGTGTGCTAGCTCGAGCGTCTCTTGGTGGTGGTGGTTGTTTAAACAATCTAGGTCCTTATATCTGTCGTCATAAGGGTGATATATTGTTGCCTCTTACTGTTTATCCAAGTGGTGGTTTATATGACAATGAGTGTATAGAAGTCAAGAGACGCTGACAATAAGGACATAAAGCAGTCTTCCACTTGACCTGGGACATTGCGGTCCTGGGGCCGCAACACTGGTACTTGTAAAATTTCAGTGCCTTCACATTTATATACACAATGTGTCCTAAACAAAGGGATAAACGGAATACCGGAACGACATTTTAAGGATTAACACAGACATTAGACTAAAAATGTATCTGTATAAATTGTATTATATCCCTTATTTTCTGTATTCTTAATTAAAATTTATTGTCCCACTGAATACGTGAAGCACTGTGTTCGTTTTTCGAACCTTCGAATCTACAACATTTTCCCTTTTTAAGTCTCTTCATCTGCTTCTCTACCTATTCCACATTCAGTCCCTGCTCCAACACATGTCTAATTTCTACTTCTGCCTCTATCTTCGATTACCTGCTATAAAAACAAATCTGGCGTAACAAACTCAGAATCGTGTGGCACCGTCCAATCATTGGAACAACGAGTCAAAGCCTGTCATCATTTCTTCAAAAATCATTTGGTTCTTCAAGCCTGCCTACTGCACACGTTGACCTTACAACCCAACATCCGTATCTGCCACAATGAGCTGAGTATAAAACATTGTGTTCGTAACACGCGCTATGAGTGCTGGCTATGGGCAACAATTCGAGGTCGGTAAGCACAGTACCAAAGTGCTTATATATCTGCTATCCCTCTCCCTCTTGAATTCCTTCTATTATAGGGCTTGTGTTTTATTCTGAAGTTGTTTCTTTTCTTCCCTCTATTCTCTTTCTACATTTTTTCCACCCTTTCCTCTCTCAATTTGTATATTTCTGCTATACATTTTTTGTACATTGCTTCCATGTCCTGTTCCATCTCGAATCTGTATTTTTCTTAGCCGAATCGCGTTCTATCTGCGTCACGTCAAATGTCTCTGACATCTTTGCTCAGCTCTTTACGCTTCCACCCCCCTTGTTTATGCTTGCCGTGGATCTCTCATCGCCATATTGTCTAACCTCAGTCTTGTTGTACTCCTCGTTTCAATTGTTTTGCACGTCTCCCTTATCATTTATCCGGGATATTGATTTTTCTATAACTGTTATTTCTTCTAGATTTCCTACTCCTTTTAGCAAAATTTTCTCACCTGCATCCTATAAATTTCTCACTCCCTAAAAGCATGTTCTTATACATAACAAATTACTCCTACCCTTCAAGAATTTTTATAAATATTCGATTTAAAAAGTTTCACAAAGTGATTTACATATTGATCCAAATTTACACTGTATAAGAGTAAATTTAAGTATCTGTATGCAAGCAGACGCTAATGATGTAGTGCGATATGGGTGACAACGATTTTTTAACCCCGTTTTTTTAAATGACAAATGTGCAATGGTTTCAAATTTTCCACGAAAATTTCTGTGATAAAAAGGAGTTTACTGTATTTCATCCGCAATCGAGGCATAATCCTAATCATCTTATAAATAATCCTAATCATTTTATGATTTTTCCATTTTAATACGAGAAAATGTTCAAACAAACACGAATAATTTTAATATACTCAAATATTTCTTGAATTGCATTATTTTCACCGGATTTCCTTACAAAGACGGAATATGAGCCGAAAATATTTTGTGTGTATGTACAAAAGGAATTTTTGCTATTTCGTAATAGGACGTGAAATATAATACACTAAAAATAAACCATTTACGTATTCCCTACTGCTTTGTCATATATCCTCTTTAACCTATTTGCATCATGGCTCTACTTAAGGTGCCGCGTTCTGTCATCAGCGACGTTTAACTGACGACAAGCCCGTATCACCGCACTCGTATCAGCACCTACACATAATAGCAGTTAAAAGCGGTTTCACGACGAAAGTATAACTTGTTCAGAATATAATGAACCGATGTAGATGAGATGCTCACAAAGGGGATCAAACGTTATCGGTGGCATATGAAGAATATTCAGCAACTGGTAATGGAAAAAATCAGCTCGCGGAATATTCCGCTCTTGGTGATAGACGATTGTCGTAGCTCGCGGAATATTCCGCGCTCGGTGGTTTGACGTCAGTCGTGGCTCGCGGAATATTCCGCGTTTGGATGCGAAGGGATTAAACTTCGAGATATCGTATTCATTGCACTTTGAAGAAGTTTCTCCTTATCACGCACTGAAAATTTTTTGTATCTATTCGTAAAATCTTAGTATATCTCTAGTTTTCTTATTTCGCGAAAGTCTTTATCCCTTTATTTTGTCACTTTATTAAATATTATACTGCCTGTTGATCGTTTTCATATATTGTATTACGATATATATATTAATATATACTTGTGTCCTATATATTTATATATCAATATTGACAAAGCATATAATTTTTAAAATTAAAAGTTAATCTTGTATTTCAAACACGGTTAAATGTTAAAATAAACGCTTTTATGTTAATTGTGTGGTGAAATTTTGTTTTTGTAATAGAAATGAGACGAGATGAATTTTTGCCAAGGGAATTGTTGTCTTCGAAATCTTCTTTTCAAAAATTTTAACCGCGAGAGAGATTTCCTATAATTGCTTGTATCAGGAGCAACGGACAGTATGTTCATTAAAGCGGATACAGCGTTGAGAGAAATAGAATGAGAAATTAACGGGGGAAACAGATAGGGGGAAACTCGGGGCTAAATTTATTAAATCAAGTCTTTAATAGAAAATCGATACACGCAAGCGCGTCGTAAGCAACAAGCCAGTCGTCGACGAAATTGACTCGTAAATTAAATTTTGAGAACGTTTAGATGTTTCTCGAACGTGGTAGACTTTCAAGCATAATTATGAAGACGAGTAGAGAGGTTCAAAAATATGATAATGAGAAATTTGCTTCAATTTAGATTACTTCGAGATAGAAGTGCTTTCTGCATCTTCGTCTGATATTTTCGCAATCATCTTCCAAGTTTACCTATGGCCGTGGAATTCAAAGGGAACTACCTAGACTTGAGTTTCAAGATGAACTGTGAGATGAACTAAAAGTAACAATCGGGATCGTGAAAGTTTGGGTTTGCAGATTTCCAAGTTCAATGTTCCCGAGATTTCCTATTCATAATTCATATATAATATCAGAGTTATAGTAATTACACTTTTCCTTACTATTTACATCTTTTTCATTGGATGCTAGTGAAGGACACTAACGAAGAAAATAGTATTAGGAACGATATCGGGGCGAATGGGTGTGTAGTCTTCTAAGCGAGTGCATGGGAACGCTTGGGCCGCTTCTCGAAAAGCGAGGAATAATAAGATTGCATAGTGTACGAAGGGAGAGAGTGTTTGACTTTAAGTAAGGGTGCAGGGGCGCGGGCGAAGCAGAATGCGTGTAGTCGAGACCTAGTGAGTAAAGAATCGTGTGTTCAAGAGGTAGTGTAATATCGTAGTTTAAATAAATGTGTTTTGTTGTTAAAAAGGAGTCGTTGTTTATTAGACGTGCAAATCTCTGTCTGCATAGCATTAATCTAGCAATAATTCTACAACTCTTTTTCAAATATTATTCCGAAACTAATGTTTAAATTCTCAATTCTGCCATTCCTACCACTGCCTTCTTGTGCTCTGTTCAAGTAGGTTCCATTACACGAAGAAACTAATACGTGCTATTTATAGCTACAGGAAGGCATAGTGAAAGTGAGAGGTACTTTAAATATTGAACTCTGAACAACATTTTCGGCATTTACTGTGATTATGCGATCAAATAATTGTAGGATTATTCTCAGATAATCCCTTTGCAGATAAAGATCTGCCGGTTTGGTAAACAACGACACCTTTTGGTAACAAAAACAGACTTATTTAGGCTAATATACAACTTCGTCATTCTTACAATTCTAACTATAACTTTTTGAAACTCCGTTACGATCGCACATACTCCACGCACTCACTACACTCTCAGTTCAACTCTCTATATTCTGACCCGCCCATGCTCTTGCACCCTTATTTAAATCTAACATTCTCTCCTTTCATACGCAGATTTTCTTCCTCGATCACACATTCCCCGCGCGACCTCGTCCTTGGTAGGCCAGATACTTCAAAGACCGGATGCATTTCTAAACTTTCGCTCATTGCTCGCACTCGTTACAGTCATAAATATCTCGTTCATACGATTGCTACGCGCGATCATTTGTCCTTCCGTACGCACCCCAGATATCACCCTGAACGCTCTAGCCGAGCTCAAAGCCGCTGTCTATCCGTTTTTCGGGGTTGAAAAAGCCGAGGAGCGCATTGTACATATTTGATTTTATGTCGATAAAAGCTGAGAAGCTCTATATCGCTCATTTCACCGTCTTTGTTTAAACGAAAATATTGGGTTGGCAACTAAGTGACTGCGGATTTTCTCAATAAATGGCTTTAGCACATTCTTTTGCTTTGTCAACGAGATCAAGGCACTTAACTTATATTGTTTTCTTATTGTTTGGACTTCCGCCTTTAATTTAGATGACAAATTGTATAGATTCGTTATTTAGTTTCGTTTTTATCCCAATTTAAATATGGAAGAACATGACGCGCATTTCGGACATGTTTTATTCTTTTATTTCCGAAAAGGCAAGAACGCTTCGCAAGCACACAAGAAGCTATGTGCCGTATATGGGAATGAAGCCTTGAAAGAAAGACAGTGTCAAAATTGATTTGTCAAATTTCATTCTGGTGATTTTTCACTGAAAATTGCGCAACAATCGGGCCGTCCACTTGAAGTTGATGAGACCCAAATGAAGGCCATTTTCGATTTAGATCGTCATAGCACTACAGGAGAGATTGCAGAGAAGCTCAATATATCGCATACACGCATTAAAAAAAAATTTAAACGGCTTGGCTATGTCAAGAAACTCGATTAGCTTATAGAAATTCATTTGACGTAACGCATTAGCATCTGTGATTCGTTTCTCAAACGCAACGAAATTGATCGATTTCTGAAACGACTGATAACTGGAGACAAGAAATGGATAGTTTATAACAACGTTAATCGAAAAAGATCGTGGGTGATGCAAGATGAACCAGCCCAGACGACATCAATATCTGAGATTCACAAAAAAATGTTTATCTTCCTTCTTATTTAAAATCCGCAATCACTTAGTTGCCAATCTAATACGTTTGGTTTAGTAAAGTTGTCACAACGTAATTTACGGAATTGCATAATGTGTAGCACTGAAAATAAAAGAAAAGGATCGCGTTTAATTTGTGTATAATGTTAAAAGGGAATTCATCCAACCTGTTTTCATAAACACCAATGTTTAAAATTTTAGATATTGCTTTCAATAAAATATTATTTGTCC